>NC_138768.1:105653232-105780732 GCF_965119305.1 Pelophylax lessonae
TACTAACCAGGCCCAACCCTGTATAAGGGAGATTCTCCCTCTCGATTTATCCTTGTGTAGCGAGGTTTTCCCTTATACAAGTTGTAAAAGACTGCTGCTGGACATTTTAAGGAACTCGGCTCCATCTAGTGGCCAAACTGCCACACTGCAGCTTGGTGATTTTCATCAGATACTACGATACCCACAATTCAGTTGGAATACCAGGGTGCATTGCTTCACCGCATAGCCTTTTGGGGGAGGCTTTATAAAGGAAGGGAGGAGCCAGGCTCTCTCTCTGGTCTCCTCACACAACAGCTAGAAGGAAGCAAGTGCTGTGGGCTGATGCTGCGGACTATGCCTGAAGCCTGGGCCTGAAGTGACTGAGTGGAAGCATTTCATCTTCAGTAAAGGAGCCTTCCCAGAGAACCCATTGATGCTCTGCAGAGACTGGTGTTGCCCACATCTAACCACAAGCGCGGCTGGTGACAGAAATCGGAGGTGGAGAGCTTCTGAAGAAAGAGGCCGTTTGGTGAGCAGGGCACATGCCCAAATCTGATTCTCGCTTGGAAGAAAGTAACTTTAGCTGGTGCTAACTACACTTCAGATAGTACGCAGTACACTCAGTGGCCGAGTGCACCTTTCAGGAGACTAAGCATTTAAATACAAGTACATAAGGTGTCAGGGGCCTATATATGCACCACTAAGAAGATTCATACGCCCAATTACGCAGTAACATTACGGGTGATTGTAACCTTTTTTCTCACCCTTTTTGACTATATATCCTTACTTTTGGTTCACAAATAGCTTGTGCACCAACGATTGCTAGCGAAGATTCCAAACCAAAAGGAAGGAACTGTGTGTGAGATTCAAATAGGTTCTGCCTACCTGATACAAGAGACTAGACGCATGTAAAGTATAGCCTGAATTGGGAAAAAGAAAGCTTATGAGTTATCTTTTAGTTGCATAAGTATACAAAAATAGCTATCTTAATCATATTGTTTATTATTGTGTCAATAACTTTATCTTTCTTAGTTGACTCTTGTGATTGTCTTTTGGAGTCAACTTGTACTTTAACTCTCAGTAAAGCTACTTTGGTTAAGCAAAAGTCTGTGTGTTGCACCTTGTGTCACCCAGAGGGACTGCGGCTGGAGAAAGATAACAAGTTATTATTACTTATTGGTGTGATATATCCTGAATTGTGTTCTCCTGTAGCCATTTGGTATTATAGTCCCATTTCGTGTCAGTTGTGCCTAGGGAGGGTTCGAGCCAATTTCAGGGGTTGGTAGGCAGGACGTAGACCCAATAATCTAATCAGCAGCTCCTGCGGGGGTGGTGCTACACTGTTTACCATTGTCACTGAAAGTTAAAGTAAAAGAAAATCCCAAATTTTAGGTTGTCTCCAGAAAAGTAAACGGGAAATCTTCCAATGGGAAGACTGTTTATGGTGATCTGGGTGTCCCCAAGGGATTCCCTTAATTTGCAGGGATTTCTGCTCACTTGTTTTGGCTATGGGACAGGAAGTAAAGGGAAATCTCCACAATCACACAGAGATGGCAAAAAATATACTGACAGGGATTATGACCCTCCTTTACTTAAACCAAATTGAAAAAAAAAAAAAAAAGTATCATACTTACCGTAATTTTATTTTCCTGGTGCCTATCCATGGCAGCATACATGTGATAGTAGCCACGCCTACTTCCGCCCACAGGACCAGTGCATAGCTATAAAATGTTAACACGCACAAAACAGCCCATTCCCTGTACATCGCTAGGAACGAACTGAGTGGGTTTGGTATGCTGCCATGGATAGGCAGCAGGAAAAGAAAATTACAGTAAATATGATACAATTTTCTGTTTTCCTGGTGCCTCCATGGCACTATACATGTGTTAGATCAATAACTAGCTACCAGACTGGGAAGCTTCAGCAAATCCTATCACAAGAAAGTGAGTAAAAGGGAATGGGCTGTTGTGTGGGTGTTAACACTTTATAGCTATGCACTGGTGGTGGAAGTAGGCGGTACTATCACATGTATGCTGCCATAAAGGCACCAGGAAAAAGTTTGGTCTATAGTTCTACTTTAAGGGTTTGTTCACACCATGAAAAAAATCAGGGGGAATAGTGTGAGTGGCGCTGTTCTGTAAGATGTGTGTTTAAAGTGCTGGCATTTGTGCACCTCTTCTTATCAAATACCCACTCTAATAAAAACTATTTGAAAGTGACTGATGTTATAATACAACAGATTATATGAATCCTTAGCACAGAGTGGAGCACCTGCACCTTTATACCTGTTTGCAAGCATGGATAAATGGCACCAGTCACTTCCACTTTGAATGTTTTGTTTTAGGCTTGTTTCACACGGGCGGTGCGCCCAACGGAGTCCGTTCTGCTCAGCGGGGGATCGATCCGCCGATCCCCGCTGAGCAGGCGGATGACAGCTCCATTACCAAAAATATGTAGCAGATTGCAAATTGGCCTAAACTGATAAAGAAATTCGATTTTTTTTTTCAATATTTTTATTGGATATGTTATATAGCAGAAAGCAAAAAATACAGTTTTTTTTTTTTTTTCAAAATGGTCGGTCTTTTTTTGTTTATAGACCAAAAAATAAAAAATGCAGAGGTGATCGGATACCACCAAAAGAAAGCCCTGTTTGTGGGGAAAAAAAGGACAATAATTGTATTTGGGTACAATGTCCCATGACTGCGCAATTGTCAGTTAAAGAAACTCAGTGCCGTATCGCAAAAAATGGTCTGGTCATTAAGGGGGTAAAATTTTCTGAAGCTGAAGTGGCTAATGTATAAACCAGCCTTTTTCAACCAGTGTGCCCAGGCCCCAAAAATGTCCCAAAAATTGTATACAAAGCGTCGGGTGGATGAAGCCTGCCTTTTAGTGACAGGTTTCATTGTGCACCATTACGACCCTCTAGTTGCCGTACCTGCTATCACATCATCAGTTGATAAGGAGGATGTCAGTTGCCTGCGTAGCATACTTGTTTGACCCTCCTCTGCTTCCCTTCGTAAGTTTTGGGGTCACATTAGCTGAGTGATGGAGAAAAACTGAGGAAAAAGAGAAACATTGGAATACTAGTCAGTACCAACTTTAGGCGTCTTACGTGTGCGGATGTTGCTGCATTATGAAAAACTATTAGAATAGTTTTTACATTTTAGGTTGGGATGCCTCCATAATTTTAAAGGGTGCCTCGAGACTGTCCATAATTTGGGGATGTGCCTTGACTGAAAAAAGGTTGAGAAACACTGGTATAAACTATTCCTATAGTCTGTGGGAATATAACCCTTTTCGCTTTCTAATAGCTTTATTATGGCACTTTTCCACTGCAAGTACCGGCTCGTACCGGCTCGGCTCTACTCGGCCCTGCTTGGCCCGGTTTGCTTTTCCACTGCTGGTACCGCATGGTATAGTGTCGGAACGGTTCGGTACGGTACGGTATAGGTTTGCTTTTCCACTAAAGTAGTACTAAAGTTAAGTGGGTGGGATAACAACGGGGTGGGTGGGATTCTCTGACCAATCAGTGGCTAGTAGTGACTGCATGCAAAGGATTGTGGGATATGGTACCAGTTTGGTACCTGTTGGAACCACAATCGAGTAGGTACTGTTTTTTCAGAGCCGTACCGTTCGGTTCCATGCAGTGGAAAAGCAAACCTATACCGTACCGTACCGAGCCGTTCCGACCCTATACCATGCGGTACCAGCAGTGGAAAAGCACAAAAGCGTGCCGAACCGGTACGGTTCCATGCAGTGGAAAAGCGCCATTAGAGTGGGTATTTGATAAGAAGAGGTGCACAAATGCCAACACTTTAAACACACATCTTACAAAGCAGCGCCGTTCTCACTAGTCCCCCTGATTTTTTCAGACGGACCCTCCTGAGTAGGTGTCTTAGTGGAGGCAGCAGCTTCTATTATAGTACACACGTAGCCATCTGCGCGAAACACCCCCAATTTTTTCTAACTTTGTTCACACCATATCTTTTTTCTGCACACTTGCGCACATGTATGGTCTGAACAGGGCATGTAGGCCAAAAAGACTGCAGTGGGACTACCAAATTCCGCCAGAATTATACAAAAATGGATGAAAGTAGAACTAAAGGCAACAATGTATTTTCTTTTTGGATAGAGTAATGGAAGGCTATAAGCTCTGTTAGTTTTATTTTTTTGCTATCTGTGTCCCTTTAGGGAGATTTCCCATCACTTTCTATCTCACAGCCAAGGAAGTGAGAGGAAATCCCTCTAAAATGAAGGGGAATCTATAGTTGTCACCAGAACTAGTGTCCGCATTGGAAGATTTTCCCCTCTATTCCTGTTCTGGGAACAATTCAATTTTGGTATTTTCTTTCACTTTTACTCTTGATGAGAATAGTAAGCGGGGACAAATAGAAAGGGAGAATCCCCCTAAAGGGGACACAGACAGCAATAAAAACCGGATAGGTATTCTAATCCCTCTCTACTGTAAAACTAGAAAAAAAAAAAAAATTAAGAAATTTTATAAATTTTTCTAATTTAAAAACAATTTTTAATGCATCTGGTGTAAATACCTAATTTTGCACTGGTTTTAAATCTTGTAATAGTATGTACCACAGCAGTCAGAACTAAAGTGATTTATTTTAAATAACAAACATGTTAAATTTACCTGCTCTGTTGCAGTGGATTTGCACAAAGCAGCCATGATCCTCCTCTTCTCGGGTCCCTCTTCTTTGCTCCTGGCCCCTCCCTACTAATGAGTGCCCCCACAGCAAGCAGCTTTCTATGGGGGCACCCGAGCAAAGCTGCAGCTCCACCTGTCCATTCAGACACGGAGCTGCCATTCAGCTCCGCCCCCTCTCTCCCGATTGGCTGACTAACTTTGATTGACAGCAGCGGGAGCCAATGACGCCTCTTCTATGTCTCAGCCAATCAGGAGGGAGAGGACAACTGAGGTACTCATGGACATCACTGGACAGAGATCAGGTTCAGGTAAGTATTAGGGGGGCTGAGGGGGCTGCTACACACAGAAGGTTTCTATCTTAACCACTTGCCGACTGCCTACCAACTATTTACATCAGCAGTCAGCCCCTCACAGGCAAAGCGATGTAGTACTACGTCGCTAGCCTGTGAGGCTCTGGGGAGCGAGCGCGCGCCGCCGGAACAAGCGCGCGCCGCCCATGGACCCCCCCCCCGCGCGTGTGCCCGGTGGACCCGATGTCTGCCGGGCACTCATGATTGTCCGTTACAGCGGGAGAAAGGCAGGCGGCTGATGTAAACAAAGCCGCCTGTCATTCTTCCCTGTGTAGGAATGGAGATCATAAGGTTCTGCTATGTAGAACCGTTGATCTCTGTTCTTACACCTCAAGCCACAGCCAATCACAGTTAGAAGCACGCCCCTAGGGACGCACTTAACCCCTCCCTCTCAAAAAAGTTAACCCCTTCACTGCCAGTGTCATTTTTACAGTAAGAGTGCATATGTATAGCACTGATTACTGTAGTAATGTCACTGGTAACCCCAAAAGTGTAAAAAATGTCAGTCAAGGGTCCGATCTGTCCGCCGCAATGTCGCAGTCCCGCAAAACAAATCACAGATCACCGCCATTACTCGTTAAAAAAAAAAAACAACAAAAATGACAAAAATCTTTCCCTTAGTTAGTAAACGCAATAACTTTTGCGCAAAAATACGCTTTTTGCGTTTTTTTTTACCAAATATATGTAGCATAAAACAAATTGGCCTAAAATGTTAAATTTTGATTTTTACTTATTTTTTGGGGGGAATTTCATATAAAAAAATGTGAAAAATATTGTTATGTTTGCAAAATTGACGCTCTTTTTTTTTTTTAGCGCATGATGAAAAAATCTCAAAGGTGATCAAATACCACCAAAAGAAAGCTCTGTTTGTGGGAAAAAAAGGACGTCAAATTCGTTTAGGTACAGCGTCGCACGACCGTGCAATTGTCCGTTAAAGTCATGCAGTGCCGAATCGCAAAATTGGCCCTGGTCAGGAAGGGGGTAAAATCTTCCGGGGCTTAAGTGGTTAATTCATAGAATGCATTAAGATAAAAAAAATTTTAAGGAGGCAAATATATGGTGAAAAGGATCAAGCTGAACAAAATAAAAGAGCAGAGTGTATAAACAGATGATTCAATAGTATTCTGCTGCTGTGTCACTGTGCACTGAACAATCAAAGTTGGGGGCAGAGAGACCAAGCTGTAGTTCTTATCTGCAGTGGAGCAAAGTCAGGTCAGCAACCTAGCTCTTCTGTCCCATAGGGATGTATAAATCCCACAAATGGATGGTCAGAACTACAGATCATTTTGCAAGCATAATAGCTTCCATATACAGTGGGTACGGAAAGTATTCAGACCCCCTTACATTTTTCACTCTTTGTTATATTGCAGCCATTTGCTAAAATCATTTAAGTTCATTCTTCTTCCTCATGAATGTACACATAGCACCCCATACTGACAGAAAAACACAGAATTGTTGACATTGTTGCAGATTTATTAAAAAAGAAAAACTGAAATATCACATGGTCCTAAGTATTCAGACCCTTTGCTCAGTATTTAGTAGAAGCCCCCTTTTGATCTAATACAGCCAGGAGTCTTTTTGGGAAAGATGCAACAAGTCTTTCACACCTGGATTTGGGGATCCTCTGCCATTTCTCCTTGCAGATCCTCTCCAGTTCTGCCGGGTTGGATGGTAAACGTTGGTGGACAGCCATTTTTAGGTCTCTCCAGAGATGCTCAATTGGGTTTAAGTCAGGGCTCTGGCTGGGCCATTCAAGAACAGTCATGGAGTTGTTGTGAAGCCACTCCTTCGTTATTTTAGCTGTGTGCTTAGGGTCATTGTCTTGTTGGAAGGTAAACCTTCGGCCCAGTCTGAGGTCCAGAGCACTCTGGAGAAGGTTTTTGTCCAGGATATCCCTGTACTTGGCCGCATTCATCTTTCCCTCGATTGCAACCAGTCGTCCTGTCCCTGCAGCTGAAAAACACCCCCACAGCATGATGCTGCCACCACCATGCTTCACTGTTGGGACAGTATTGGACAGGTGATGAGCAGTGCCTGGTTTTCTCCACACATACCGCTTAGAATTAAGGCCAAAAAGTTCTATTTTGGTCTCATCAGACCAGAGAATCTTATTTCTCACCATCTTGGAGTCCTTCAGGTGTTTTTTAGCAAACTCCATGCAGGCTTTCATGTGTCTTACACTGAGGAGAGGCTTCCGTCGGGCCACTCTGCCATAAAGCCCCGACTGGTGGAGGGCTGCAGTGATGGTTGACTTTCTACAACTTTCTCCCATCTCCTGACTGCATCTCTGGAGCTCAGCCACAGTGATCTTTGGGTTCTTCTTTACCTCTCTCACCAAGGCTCTTCTCCCCCGATAGCTCAGTTTGGCCAGACGGCCAGCTCTAGGAAGGGTTCTGGTCATCCCAAACGTCTTCCATTTGAGGATTATGGAGGCCACTGTGCTCTTAGGAACCTTAAGTGCAGCAGAAATCTTTTTGTAACCTTGGCCAGATCTGTGCCTTGCCACAATTCTGTCTCTGAGCTCTTCAGGCAGTTCCTTTGACCTCATGATTCTCATTTGCTCTGACATGCATTGTGATCTGGAAGGTCTTATATAGACAGGTGTGTGGCTTTCCTAATCAAGTCCAATCAGTATAATCAAACACAGCTGGACTCAAATGAAGGTGTAGAACCATCTCAAGGATGATCAGAAGAAATGGAAAGCACCTAAGTTAAATATATGAGTGTCACAGCAAAGGGTCTGAATACTTAGGACCATGTGATATTTCAGTTTTTCTTTTTTAATAAATCTGCAACAATGTCAACAATTCTGTGTTTTTCTGTCAGTATGGGGTGCTATGTGTAAATTCATGAGGAAGAAGAATGAACTTAAATGATTGTAGCAAATGGCTGCAATATAACAAAGAGTGAAAAATTTAAGGGGGTCTGAATACTTTCCGTACCCACTGTATGTATTCTAATCATATATTAATTATTGATGATTGATTGTTTTGCTGGATTTAAGCTTTAGTGCTCTAAATTATAGTTCACACAAAACATTAATGGAAAAAATGTAATCATGTAATGTCTTTATAATTGGATTAAACTAAAGACTTATTGGTACTTTGCTGTTTAACAGTGGTCTTCATCATTTTCACTTCAGCACAATGCATTCCATCATGAGAGGAGCCCAGTTCTAGGATAATGCCTGCTGCCCGTATCTTCAAGGTCAGCGCATTATTTCTTCCCTGCAAGCAATGACGTCTACGTGAACAATTAGCAGCAGTAATTTCGAAATGAAGTGACTCATGTTTTGTGCAGAGGATTCTTCCCTGGATGTCCTTGAACTAATGTTCCAGTCTTTATTCTCTTCATTTGCAAATATTTAGGAATTATATTTTTTAGATATTTGTGATCCAAACATGCCATAGCTCAATAATGGCAAAAACCATTTTGGCTAGTTACGTATGTCTTCCTTTGTTACCAGTCAAACTGCTACAGACAAAGATACATACAGTAAGTTATTTAGCTTAGAAATAGATTTGTAGTTATACTCTTGTGGTCCATACAACCTTTTTGTGTTTCGTGGCCTTCACTTCCCTGATGCTCCGTTCGGCCTCCGGAAGGCTAGGATAGCAAGCCCTGTGTGAGCTCTGACTTGCGCTAGTTGAAGCTTATCCACTTTAAGACCGAAAGGATTTGCCCCCTTCCTAACCAGGCCCTATGTTGCAATTCGGCACTGCGTTATTTTAACGGACAATTGCGCGGTCATGCGACGCGGTACCTAAATAAAATTGACGTCCTCTTTTTCCCACAAATACAGCTTTCTTTTGGTGGTATTTGATCACCTGTGCGATTTTTATTTTTTGCTCTATAAACAAAAAAATAGCGACAATTTTGAAAAAAAAATATATATATATTTTTTCACATTCTGCTATATGACATTCTCAAAAAAAAAATTTAAAAATACAAATTTTTTTAACATTTTAGGCCAATTTGTTTTCTGCTACATATTTTTGGTAAAAAAAATTGCAATAAGCGTATTTTAATTGGTTTGCGCAAAATTTATCGCGTCTACTAACTACAGGAAAGATTTATGTACTTTTTTATTGTTTTTTTTTTTTTTTTTACTAGTAATGGCGGCAATCTGTGATTTTTTGCGGGACTGCGACATTGCGGTGGACAGATTTGACCCCTAACTGACATTTTTGACACTTTTGGAGGTGGACCAATGACATTACTACCGTAATCAGTGCTAAAAATATGCACTGTTACTGTAATAATCACACTGGCAGGGAAGGGGTTAACATCATGAGTGATCAAGGGGTTAAATGTGAGCCTAGGGGAGTGATTCTAACTGTGGGGGGGCGTGGTTTCTGAAACGACCATAGAGACATGTGATCCTATATAGAAGGATCATATGGGCTCTATGATCATTTCAGGGAGAAGAACAGTCAGCTGTGTTTACAGCTGCATCGGCTTCCTCGCTGATGAGCAGGGGCGGGAGCGCGCCGCCGGCAGCACGCGCTCGCCCCTAGCCTCCTGAGAGTGAGTGCCGTACATGTACAGCGATTCACCTGGGAGCTGCCTTCCCGCAATACATCTGCAGCGGGCGGTCGTAAAGAGATTATACATGGGTGAGGGTTGTTTCCCTGCCCCATATGAAAACAATTGGCCAATCAACAAGCACCAATGCTGGCACATGGGAGGAAAGGAAATGGTCACATGCACTTACTTCCATCCTGGTGGTGTCACATACCTGAAGAGTGGCTGAAATGACGAGGTTGGCCTCTCTTGTATCTCCAACCAAGGACCCACTGAGAGTGAAACAGAGGGTGCAAAGGGACAGGAGGAACACGAGTGCCTGTGTCAAAGTCAGGAATGAGTCGGGTCATTAAAAGCGAGAAGACAAGCAGTATCCTAGATCATGTCAGGAGTAAGCCGGGTCAGCAACCGAAGAAATACACTGGAAGTACACAGGACACAGGGAACAGCTGAAGACCAGTCAGCATTAGAGCACAGACAGGCATCTTTAAATATTCCATCTGGCGCCAACATACACCGTGCTCACGCGCATTCCCACGCGCATGCGCATTTCTGATAGCCAGTCTGCGAAGATTTGTGTGCGTATGCACATTTCTGTCAGCCAGAATGAATTCCCTGGCAGGTGGCTGAACAGAGTTTTGAGGGAGCATGGAAAGGTAGAGTATATGTTGCTGGAGAGAGAGAGAATTGAAACAAACCTGTTGCTTTTTTTTTTCCTGAATAGGAAATAGGAAAATGTTTTTTCTAACCTCTACCTGCCGCTGCCACCTCAGCTCTTTAATAGAATCTAAATGTATACTGAGAGTACAGATTTTAATTAGATCCAAGCTTAACCCCTTCCTCCTCTTTTCTTTTCTTTTTTTAGCTGTTTTTCTTGACAATTTAATTTTTATTTATTGAATACTTTTTAATTTTGTATTTAAATAATTTTTGCATTTTGCTTTTTTTTTTTGCATTTATTTCATTTTTATAAATAGAGGTGCACCGAATGAAAATAAGACTGAAAATTCAGGATGCACTTGAACGTTTTTTAACCGCTTGCCGACCGCCGCAAGTACATATACTGCGGCGGTCAGCCCCAGCCAGGCAAAGTGACGTATATATATAGGGGGCGAGCGCGTGCCGCCGGAGGCGCGCTCCCGCCCCGCTCATTCACGGACACCTCCGCGCGTGTGACCGGCGGACCTGATGTCCGCCGGTCACTCGCAATCGTCCGCTGTGAAGGGAGAATGGCAGGCGGCTAATGTAAACAAAGCCGCCTGCCATTCTCCCCTGTGTAACAGCAGAGATCTAACGGTCCTGCTATGTAGGACCGCAGATCTCTGCTGTTACATGTAAAGCCACACAGTTAGAATCACGCCCCTAGGGACACACTTAACCCCTCCCTCTCAATTAAAGTTAACCCCTTCACTGCCAGTGGCATTTTTACAGTAACAGTGCATATGTATAGCACTGATTACTGTAGTAATGTCACTGGTAACCCCAAAAGTGTCAAAAATGTCAGTCAGGGGTCCGATCTGTCCGCCGCAATGTCGCAGTCCCGCAAAAAAAATCGCAGATCGCCACCATTACTCGTTAAAAAAAAAACAACAAAAATCTTTCCCCTAGTTAGTAAACGCGATAACTTTTGCGCAAACCAATCAAAATACGCTTATTGTGATTTTTTTTACCAAACATATGTAGCAGAAAACAAATTGGCCAAAAATTTAAAAAAATTTTGATTTTTACATTTTTTGGGGGTAATTTCATATAAAAAAAATGTGAAAAATATTGTTATTTTTGAAAAATTGTCGCTCTTTTTTTGTTTATAGCGCATGATCCAAAAATCGCACAGGTGATCAAATACCACCAAAAGAAAGCTCTGTTTGTGGGAAAAAAAGGACCTCAAATTCGTTTAGGTACAGCCTCGCACGACCGCGCAATTGTCCGTTAAAGTCACGCAGTGCCGAATCGCAAAATAGGGCCTGGTCAGGAAGGGGGTAAAATCTTCCGGGGCTTAAGTGGTTAAAAATATACATATTTTTATTTATAATTGTATTGTATTTGACTTTTTAATTAATATCATGAATTTAAATGAATATGATTTTTTTTTTTTGTGCCGGCCATTATTGGCAGCTTTAGCGCAAGAAAAGCTCAAGAAAAATGCATCCCTTTAAATTCTTGGTATGTCTTCACACTGGTCAGTAGTGCTTCTGTTGTGGTGTTAAAAATCTTGCTTGCTGCATTTTTGGTCAGTTAAAAAGAAACCGCACCAAAATTGCATCTTCACATTGAAGTACATTGAAAACACAGCAAGAAAGCATCAATAACGCACCCATGTTACGTTTTTGATGAGATCTTTGAGTCACATGACCTATGAAAAAACACACCATAAGCACAGTAAAATCGTGGTAAAATCGTTGCGTTTTCAGCACCATTATCGGCACCTTTTCCTCTATAGGCAAAGTGCCCAAAAAAATGTTGGTGCATCTCTATTTATAAATAGTGCGGTTGATTTACTAAAGGCACATAGACTGTGCACTTTGCACTCATTTTTCCCAGAGCTTAGTAAATGCAGTGAAGCTCTGCTGACTTCCAGCATTCAATCATGTGCAAGCAAACTTTGTTTTTTCCTTGCACCTGATTGGGAAAAATGAGTGCAACTTGCACTTGCAAAGTGCACAGTCAGTTTGCCTTTAGTAAATCAACCCTAGAATTACAGATAACATTTATTAGTAAAAAGGTGGTCATTTTCAATTCTTTTTGCCTTTTTTCTTGAAAGGAAAAAAATAATTCTCGGACGAAAACACCAACAAGGGGAAAGCCTTAGGTATCACTAGCAGCATGCCTGATGACAGTACAGTGGCTTAGTAGTTAGCACCTCTGCCTTGCAGCACTGGGGTCCTCAGCTCAAATCCCAGCCAGGATACTCTCTGCATGGAGTTTGCATGTTCTCCCTGTGCATGTGTGGGTTTCCTCCCACACTCCAAGGATGTGCTGCTAGGTTAATTGGCTTCTGTCTAAATTGGCCCTAGTATGTGAAGTAGAGTGCTAGCTGTGTTGGCTAGTGTTTGGAAGGATTAGAACTCTCATTGGGTTTTTACTACTGCCTGGGGCTCCATTAGACAGATTTCCCCTCATTTTCTGTCCTGCTGACAACGCTTTACCCAGACATAAGGAGAATCTACAACAGGGATATAGACAGAAATACAGAACTGTTGGGAGTTCTAGCTTTCTCTGGCTCTACTAAAGACAATCACTTTTATTTCTGTCTGTGTTGTTTGTATTAGGTATTTCCTTATGTTGGTGTTTCCTTATTTCCAGATAGCAGTGGAAACCTGAGGGGTTCTAACCCTTCCCAACTCTACCAAAAACGAAGGAAAAAGTTTTGGCTAAACTCATACTTAGGCTGCATTCACACTTGAGCGTAGCGGTTTTTACCGCGATTTTTACTGCGTTTTTTACCGCGATTTTACCGCGATTTTTTCAGGCGTTTTTCATTGACATCTATCAAAAACGCTGGTAATCAGCCCAAAAAGAAGCTCATGTACTTTTTTTTAGCTACAGGCGTTTTGCAAAACGCTCAGATGTGAACAGGGGCCATTTAAATGAATGGGATTTTACTTGTTGGGCGTTTTGGAAGAGTTTCTTTTGAGCGTTTTTGGAGCTGAAAACGCCCAGGTGTGAATGGAGCCTTAGGGGTGTATTTATTTAAAAAACATACATAGCTATTTGTCTAGCATAACTGCTGGTACATGTGTTACTCATTCACAAAAAAAAAAAAATAGAGTGGTTTGGGAAAATACTGCATTATGGTCACTGGATGGAGCTGAGGATCAGTCTGTTTTTTCATCTAAACCCCAGTTCTATCTAGTGGCCATAATGCAGTATCTTCCCAAACCACTCTCATTTTAATAAATTAATAACATTCAACCTATAGAGGAAGGTAGACATGTGCAGAACGAAAAATGTATTTCGTTTTGTTTCATTATTTACATAAAGTCCTTTTTTTTGTTTTCGGAATTTGTTTCATTTATTCTAACTAGAATTGACCAAATAGGAAAAATTCAAATCCCATTCAAATTGGCATCAAATTATATTCTAAATCAAATTTATTCTAATGATAATTCGAATTTTGGAAGATGGTTATATTCTTTCCGTTTCATTCTATTATATTGTTTTTTCTATTCTATTCTGTTGTTTTCTATTCTTGTGTTATCTATTATATTATTTTATTTTCTATTATATTCAATTATTTTTCTATTCCAAATTAAAATTTATTCTATTCCAAATTCAAATTTCACAATGGTTTTATTGTTATATTCTTTCTATACTATTCTATTCTATTGTTTTTTTTTTTCTATTCCATTATATTGTTTTCTTTTGTATTCACATTCAAATTTTTTTCTATTCTTTTATTTTGTATTTTGTTCTGTTTTACTCTATTATATTCTATTCCTTTATTTTCTATTCTATTTTATCTTCTTCAGAAATTCGAATTTGATTCGAAAAGAATTGGAATTCAATTAAAAAAATATTTGAATTTCGTCTGCAATTTGGTTTAGTTATTTTGGATTCATTTACATTTGTTACTATTCTAATTCAGAAATTTGGATAGATCTGAATTTCAGAATAAGTAAAAATTCGTCCAAATTTCGATTCTGAAGGAAACAAACAGCACATGTCTAGTAGAAGAAGAACATTTTGTCTCATTTGCAGTAAATAAATGTACCAGTTTTTCTGGATGAATAGCTACAGTCAGGTCCATAAATATTGGGACATCGACGCAATTCTAATCTTTATGGCTCTATACACCACCACAATGGATTTGAAATGAAACAAACAATATGTGCTTTAACTGCAGACTTTCCGCTTTAATTTGAGAGTATTTACATCCAAATCAGGTGAAAGGTGTAGGAATTACAACAGTTTGTATATGTGCCTCCCACTTTTTAAGGGACCAAAAGTAATGGGACAATTGGCTGCTCAGCTGTTCCATGGCCAGGTGTGTGTTATTCCCTCATTATCCCATTTACAAGAAGCAGATAAAAGGTTCAGAGTTCATTTCAAGTGTGCTATTTGCATTTGGAATTTGTTGCTGTCAACTCTCAATATGAGATCCAAAGAGCTGTCACTATCAGTGAAGCAAGCCATCATTAGGCTGAAAAAAAAAAAAACCCTCAGAGAGATAGCAAAAACATTAGATGTGGCCAAATCAACTGTTTGGAACATTCTTAAAAAAAAAAAGAACGCACGGTTGAGCTCAGCAACACCGAAAGACCCGGAAGACCACGGAAAACAACTGTGGTGGATGACCGAATGATTCTTTCCCTGGTGAAGAAATCACCCTTCACAACAGTTGCCCAGATCAAGAACACTCTCCAGGAGGTAGGTGTATGTGTGTCAAAGTCAACAATCAAGAGAAGACTTCACCAGAGTGAATACAGAGGGTTCACCACAAGATTTAAACCATTGGTGAGCCTAAAAAACAGGAAGGCCAGATTAGAGTTTCCCAAACAACATCTAAAAAAGCCTTCACAGTTCTGGAACAACATCCTATGGACAGATGAGACCAAGATCAACTTGTACCAGAGTGATGGGAAGAGAAGAGTATGGAGAAGGAAAGGAACTGCTCATGATCCAAAGCATACCACCTCATCAGTGAAGCATGGTGGTGGTAGTGTCATGGCGTGGGCATGTATGGCTGCCAATGGAACTGGTTCTTTTGTATTTATTGATGATGTGACTGCTGACAAAAGCAGCAGGATGAATTCTGAAGTGTTTCGGGCAATATTATCTGCTAATATTCAGCCAAATGCTTGAGAACCAAAGAGTTTTTTAAGGGAAAGAAGTGGAATGTTATGCAATGGCCAAGTCAATCACCTGTCCTGAATCCGATTGAGCATGCATTTCACTTGCTGAAGACAAAACTGAAGGGAAAATGCCCCAAGAACAAGCAGGATCTGAAGACAGTTGCAGTAGAGGCCTGGCAGAGCATCACCAGGGATGAAACCCAGCGTCTGGTGATGTCTATGCGCTCCAGACTTCAGGCTGTAATTGACTGCAAAGGATTTGCAACCAAGTATTACAAAGTGAAAGTTTGATTTATGATTGTTAACTCCCTCACATCCGCGCTACAGCCTATATACGGCTGCAGCGCGGACTTGAATTTTCGGGAGGCCGTTTTTAAACGGCCTCCCAGAAAGAGTCTCCCCGCCCGCTCCCGCGATTGCGCATTGGGGAGAATCTGTGTCGGCCGTGTCCCTTGGACACGGCCGATCACAGATCGTGGTGAATGGCCAATCACAGCGGCCATTCACCACGTGATCAAGCCGTCCAATGAGAGATGATCTCATATGTAAACATATGAGATCATCTCTCATCGCCGGCGCTCCTTCCTCACACAGACACTGCAGTGTGAGGAAGGAGGGGGAGCCGACAGCCGCTGGGGACACAGAGAATTGTAATCAGGGCACTGATCACCAGTGCCCTGATTACTGAAGGTAAAAAAAACACACACATTGCCCCCCCCATTAGTGCCCACAGTGCCCGCCATCAGTGCCCCCATCAATGCCCACAATCAGTGCCCATAGTGCTGCCAGTCAGTGCCCATCAGTGCTTGCTTATCTAGGCACTGATGAGCACTGACTGGCAGCACTATGGGCACTGAGTGTGGGCACTGATGGTGCTGCCCATCAGTGCTCATCAGTGCCGCCCATCAGTGCTCATCAGTGCCACCCGTCAGTGTCCATCAGTGCCATCCGCCAGTGCCCATCAGTGCCGCCTATCAGTGCCCATCAGTGCCGCCCGTCAGTGCCGCCTCTCAGTGCCCAGCAGTGCCACCTCTCAGTGCCACCTCTCAGTGCCCAGCAGTGCCGCCTATCAGTGCTCATCAGTGCCACCTATCAGTGCCGCCTATCAGTGCCGCCTATCAATACCGCCTATCAGTGCTCATCAGTGCGGCATATTAGTACCTCCTCATCAGTGCCCATAAGTGCCACCTCATCAGTGCCCATACGTGCCACCTCATCAGTGCCCATAAGTGCCACCTCATCAGTGCCCATCAGTGCAGCCTATCAGTGCCCATCAGTGCCGCCTCATCAGCGCACATCAGTGAGGGAGAAAAATTTATTTTCAAAATTTACTCGCAGAAAATAAGAAAAACTTTTTTTTTTTTCAAAATTTTCTGTCTTTATTCTTTTTTTTTGTAAAAAATAAAAAACCCAGAGGTGATTAAATACCACCAAAAGAAAGCTCTATTTGTGTGAAAAAAATGATAAAAATTTCATATGGGTACAGTGTAGCATGACCGCGCAATTGTCAGTCAAAGTGTGCGAGCGCTGAAAGCTGAAAATTGGCCTGGATGGGAAGGGTGTTTAAGTGCACAGAAGGCAAGTGGTTAATCTGTCCCATTACTTTCTGTCCCTTAAAAAGTGGGAGGCACATATACAAACTGTTGTAATTCCTACACCGTTCACCTGATTTGGATGTAAATACCCTCAAATTAAAGCTGAAAGTCTGCAGTTAAAGCACATCTTTTATTTTAAATCCATTGTGGTGGTATATAGAGCCAAAAAGATTAGAATTGTGTTGATGTCCCAATATTTATGAACCTGACGGTATGCAATATTTTTATTTTTAATACACAATATACATGTAAAACTTGTGTGTAGAGCCCATCAATAAGACAATGCTTAATGCAATGCAAAAATACCAAGAGCTCTGCACCCTATTTTATGAAAGGAAATGTATTTCTATGCTGCCTTTTGTCATTTGCCCTAATTTTCATTTATATTTTAAAGACTATTCAGATTCTGTGCTGAGGATATTGTGTGTCAGGTCATCCCCCAATTATCTCATCAAGCAGTTGGGGAGACCAAAATAGATCTTGTGAGTAAGAGGCGATTTCCTCCAAGCCTTTGGCCGCTGCTCGCCATGTGTCACGTGGCGGTTTAGAGAAGCAGATCAGCTAGGGTCATAGATCTTCACATCATTGTTCTCCGCGAGGCTACGTGAAGTAGATGGGTGTGTGGGGAACCCACTCTGCTCATTTCTCACCATTGAAATATGCTGCTACCGATACAACAATAAACATGGGCTATCAGCTAGGACCCCCACCATTGTCCCGCCATGGTGGTAGTGATACTACAGCCTTCAATAAACCTTATCTGATGACCTCCATTATAAACTGAATAGGAATGCTGATATATCTTCTAAAACTTTTGTTTCCTAAAAAAAATAATCCTAATGTTATACTTGCACTTCTGTTACTAATTTGACTGTCTAATGCTGACACCGCAGATGTTGTTTGTCTCGTTGAATTTAACACGCTATTTTAAACAATTCCGCACCACTTTCACACCATTTGATCGCAGTGATAATAATTCTGCTGGCTCACTTGGATGCACAAATTTCAGTACTTAAAGTAGAAGTTTAGGCTATACCATACCCCACATTTTAAACATTGCCTCCCTATTGTCCCTCCCTATTGTCCCTCATTGCCCTTCATACATTTTAGCATAAATAGCTATTTAAAACCCAGCGCCATGAAATTTGAAAATGATCCATTGCAATGGGGCTATGCCTGCTCTGCAGGGATTAGTGGCTCACTTAGTCTAGGGAAGAGGAGAAGCTCTCTTACTTACCTGACCCTCCGCTCCCCAAGCAGATGGCTCACAACCAAGTTCCAGTGGTGGACTGTCCCTCGACGTCATCACATCCAGTGCAGAGCTATGGATTCTCCATTGATGATCTCAGGACCTTAGACCAGTGGAGTGTGGGGGAGAAGTTGCTAGCAGAACGGAGGAGCAGAGGGTTAGTTAGGTAAACCTACTTTAACAAGACCTCTGGACCTAATTGAGGAATCAACCCTTGCACTGTGGGCAAAGGGGAGCTTTGGAAAGATCAGTGTGCTGCTGTTTCTCTGTCTCCTGCTGACATGCCCCCTTGCAGTCTCCACTCCCACCTCTCCAAGCCTCTTATGCAACTGAGATCAGGGGTCATGAGACCACTTATAAAAAAAACAAACAAAAAAAAACTAAAAGTATTTATAGCAGGGATCCTCAAACTACGGCCCTCCAGCTGTTGCGGGATTACACATCCCATGAGGCATTGTAAAACTCTGACATTCACAGACAAGACAAGGCATGATGGGAATTGTAGCTCCTGAACAACTGGAGGGGCCATAGTTTTAAGACCCTTGATTTATAGTATTGGGCAGCACAGAGGCTAAGTGGTTAGTACTTCTGCCTGGCAGCACTAAGGTTATTGGTTTGAATTCCAACCATGACGTCACCTGCACAGAGTTTGTGTGTTATAGTGCCTGTGTGGGTTTCCTCCCGCACTCCAAAGACTGGCTCCTGTCTAAATTGGCCCTAGTATGTGTATAAATGTGAGTAAAGCCCTGTACACACAAGCCAAATGTCGGTTGTGTATGGCAAACAGCCAGCTTCTGTCAGACGTGCATGCTGGAAAACCAGCAGCCGACTGACTCCCGATCAGCGCTCTCAGCCAATGGTGGAGAGCGCTGATCTGAGTGTTCCGGCGGGGGGGGGGGGGGTGTCCCCGTGTCAGAACCCAACAGCTCAGCGGGGGAGATGGCTGTACTAACCTCGCATAGTTAGTACATCGGCTCTGATCAGAGCTGACAGTTTTTTTTTTCGCTCATCCCGCGGGGCTGCACAGAAAAAACGAATAGCGTGATCCAGGCTTTAGGGACCGTAGATTGTAAGCTCCTTGAAGGCAGGGACTGATCTGAATGTATAATAAATATGTAAAGTGCTGAGTAAATTGATGGCCTGTAATAAACAAATAGTGTTTCCTTTTTCAATATATACACAAATGTTTTGCCTTGCATTTATTGTTTAAATGGAATGGGTTGTTTTACAAGGTGAAGGTTCACATATACCTTAATGTCTGTTATGCCTACACATAAAAAACAGCAAGTATCATAGGTTCTCTTTCTGTTTCCATAAAGTTGCCACTAAAAATGTTTTTATTAGCATTATTTGTCAATGATGGAACCTTTTAATATATGTTATTTGTTGAATTGAAGTGTGTGTTTTTAAAGTCTAATGAAGACAATGAAAGAGCATAAATGAGCTTGGAATTTTGCCCCGATGGAATGAAAACAGTCTTAACTTGGCTCATCCATTAAAGCACAACATCCTTAGATAGACAAGGGATTTTCCTTGAGCAAACATGACAACTGGAAATGAATAGGAAAATAAATATTAATCTTTTCATCTTTCATTTCTCCAGCGATGACAGTTCCTCCTCAGGCATGCTGAGAAAAAGACACATAGCTTTTGATTAAAGGACCCATAACAAATACAAATCCACAGATTTCCAGATTGGGCATCATTTGAAATCTCTTATTTTTCTTTATTATCCCTTGTTTATAATGAGCTAAGACACCACCTACAAATTGTTGCTCTCCCTGATTAATGAACAGTGCAGGGAAAGTGAAGAAGGAGGAGGACCAGGAATGGGTACCACTGCAGCCAGGGACCAAACACTTCCATAGTAATTGGCTAGGAAGACTTACATTGGCTAATGAACCACAGGCTCACCCACTGCCTAATGGGAAGACCCAGGGCCTGTAAGAAAGGCAGTGGGAGCCTGAAGAAAAGATTTATAGGTGTTGGGGAGCACAAGGTTGTGTGAGCCCAGGGAGCAAGGGCCCAAGTGTTGCAGAGACTCATGAGTGGCTGGAATATATGGGCTCAGGGATGCTGTTGCAGTGAGCTGTTGCTGCTGAGATCCTGTCAGGACCATGTGGCTAATGATCTGTGCTGCAGAAGAAAGCTGCTGTGGGACTTTGCTGCTGAGATCATGTGCCACTATACAGGGAGCTGCTGGCTGCAGAGACCAAGAGAAGGACAGCTATGTGCTGCTGTGAATGGTGCTGCTGTCCAAGAGATTGAACAGGAGATTCAGTTTACTGCAGTTCCAGAGTGTTCCAGTTGTCCCTATATTGCTCCAGTAGACATCAGAATTTTGGTCAATGGCGGAAGACCTTTTGACCACCCTGTTTTGAAACCGCCCTGGTGACCCATTGAGAGTTGACCCTGAACCTTGTAATTTTTTCCTGTGGGGGTCACAAAAAATCCCACTAGTGAGTAGGTACAACACTATAGGTGTTATAATGTCGAGAGGACTATAGTTTATACCCCACTAGGCAGTGGCTTAGGCAGGGCCTTCTGCTTGTAGATAGGCCAACTTCCCTACCTGAAAGGGCAGCCTCCTGTATACTGGGTTGTATTTGCAATTTGCCTGTGCCAGTGTTTAATATTGGAAATGCTGCTTCTATTGCACCTGTAATTCTTTGTTTAACTTAACTTTCCTTACAGGGCTTATTCCTCTTTTCCCAACGCCCAGTGAAACTGTTCAGGTGTGCCAGTGTACTCAGATTTAGGTACAGTGGTTGATCAGCAGGCAGAGGGAACTTCCCAAACCAGCAGCTCCTCCTGGGGGTAGTACTACAATACTGAGTGATACTTGTCACTTGTCAATGAAACTGTCACCATTTTTATAGTAGAATTCTGGGATAATAACCCTTACTAATCTTAAAAATACACCCATCCCCGCTGCCCCCCCCCCCCCTCCCAACACCTATGTTTACTAACCTCTGTGTGAATGTGAGTAAGTTGTATATACTGTATTTTCTGGCGTATAAGACTACTTTTGAAGCTCAAAAAAATCCCCCAAAAACGCTGAGTATAATATCTCCAAGGTAACCTAAGCATAAGTATTGCCGGTAGATGTAATCTCTCAAGACGCTGGCTGTATGGGAATCCTGTACCGGTATACCGGATGTACCGTAGCGTCGGCTACATACAGTGTACCGCGCTGAGCCAATCAGGGAGAGTGATGTATTCTATTATTGAATGCAAAGCCTGCTCAGATTGGCGGAGTAACGTCATCCCGCCTCTCTAACTCTGCCAATCCGAGCAGGCTTTGCATTCAATAATAGAATACATTGCTCACATTCCCGCACAGGCAGCGTCTTGAGATTACATCTACTGGTAATACTTAGGGTACCTTGGAGATATTATGAGAGATTACATGTATTACAGTACTTGGGGTACCTTGGAGATCTATGAGAAATCTGATGTTTTTTAATGGTGTTGCCTTGCTTCGGAAGGGGGGTAGTCTTATACGGCGAGTATAGTACAAAATTAATGTTTTAACTTGAAAATTAGGAGGGTCGTCTTATACGCCGGAAAATACTGTACTTACCTATTTGCTGCTCTGGTCTGGTAACATGGTCAGGCTCCCCTGTTTCAACCAGCAGCAGCTGCAGGGGAGAGGACAACTTATGGGCCATAAGAGCCTATGGTGATGTCACTGTTCCAGGCTTTACCAGCCATCGTCTGACTTCTCTTTCCTCTGCCCTGCAGTCGGCTGCTAGCTGACACATAGGTGATCATGTGACTGAACTGGAGCGACGGAGTAGATAAGTATATATCTTTTGTAAACAGGTTAGCAAGCATTAGTTCCCACCTTGAATATGCAGTTCAGTTTTGGGAACCAGCTCGCAAAAATGTTGTGAAAAGGTCCTACACTTTCTGTTCCATTGACAGTAGATCAAACTGAAATTTTGGGTCTCCCCAGTGGGGACACTGATGGCAGCAAAAGACTTACAAAGATTTTAACCTGTTCTCCCAGTATCCAGAACTAAAGAAAAGTTTTGCTACAGATACCCTTTACCAATGCCTGAAGTTTCACTAGATTGTCAAAAGTATTAGGATGCCAGTCTTTACACGCACATGAACTTTAATAGCATCCCAGTCTTAGTCCGTAGGGTTCAATATTGAGTTGGACTTGGCCAACCCTTTGCAGCTGTAACAGCTTTGTGCACTGGTGCCCAGTCATGTTAGAACAGAAAGGGGCCATCCCCAAACTGTTCCCACAAAGTTGGGAGCATGAAATTGTCTACAATGTTTTGGTATGCTGATGCCTTAAGAGTTTCCTTTACTGGAACTAAGGGGCCAAGCCCAACCCCTGAAAAACAACCCCACACCATAATCTCCCCTCTGCCAAATGATTTTGACCAGGGCACAAAGCAAGGTTCATAAAGACATGGATGAGTGAGTTTTGGATGGAGGAACTTGACTGGCCTGCAGAGTCCTGACCTCAACCCGATAGAACACCTTTGGGATGAATTAGAGCAGAGACTGCAAACCAGGCCTTCTTGTCCAATATCAGTGCCTGACCTCACAAATGCGCTTCTGGTAGAATGGTCAAACATTCCCATAGACACACTCCTAAACCCTAATGACAGCCTTCCCAGAAGACTTGAAGCTGTTGCGGTCTAAGACTGGGATGTTAATGAGTGTTGTGTTGAGACATCCCATTTATTTAGAATAGGCCGCCAATATATGGCAATGGGAGGAAAACTGGACCTGCACCTTCTTTTAATCCTTTTACAACAGTATTATGCATATATGCGCATGTCAGCATGTCAGGTAGGCCCTAACACTCAAGCACTGCATATACACTATATTACCAAAAGTATTAGGACGCCTGCCTTTACATGCACATGAACTTTAATGGCATCCCAGTCTTAGTCCATAGGGGTTATTATTGAGTTGGCCCAACCTTTGCAACTATAACAGCTTCAACTCTTCTAGAAAGGCTGTCCACAAGATTTAGGAGTGTGTCTATGGGAAGGTTTGACCATTCTTCCAGAAGCACATTTGTGAGGTCAGGCACTGATGTTTGTCTAGAAGGCCTGACATCCTAAATGTGTTTTATCGAGTTGAGGTCAGGACTCTTTATGGACCTTGCTTTTTGCACTGGGCCAAATTATTTGGTGGAGGGGGGATTATGGCGTGGGGTTGTTTTTTTCAGGGGTTGGGCTTGGCCCCTTAGTTCTAGTGAAGGGAACTCTTAAGGTGTCAGCATACTAGGACATTTTGGGCAATTTCATGCTCCCAACTTTGTGCTAGCAGTTTGGGGATGGCCCCTTCCTGTTCCAACATTACTGTGCACAAAGCAAGGTCCATAAAGACAAGGATGAATGAGTTTGGGGTGGAGGAGCTTGATTGTCCTGCACAGAGTCTTGACCTCAACCTAATAGAACACCTTTGGTAAGAATTTAAGGAGAGACTGCGAGCCAGTCGTTCACATCAGCTCCTAACCTCACACATGCGCTTCTGGCAGAATGGTCAAACATTCCCATAGACACACTCCTAAACCTTGAGGACAGCCTTCCCAGAAAAGTTGAAGCGGTTATAGCTGCAAAGGGTGGGCCAACTCAATATTGAACCCTACAGACTAAGACTGGGATGCCATTAAAGTTCATGTGCGTGTGAAGGCAGGTGTCCCAATACTTTTGACAATATAGTGTATATTGATTTATGAAATCATTGTAATAATTGTAAAATTATTTGTTTGATCACAAAGATCAGTGGTCATAGGGTGAACACGATAAAAGCGCCCTGGCCACACACAAAGTAAACCCAGTCAAGTCCATCATCCCAATAGGGAAGCCCAGGATGCTTGCAGTACTTTTATTAAAACATACAGTGCCTCTATGAATAGAAAAGATACTATTTTTTCCATCTGATGTCAGCATACATGGAATAAACAGTAAACACACAGCATTACGTAGTGGATGTCAGCCACAGAACGATGAGTGCAAGCTATTTATTCTGTATCTTGTGCTGTTCTTGCCCGAGAAAATGAGCTTTCAAATCGGCTTGTTACAATCAAGCTCCCAAGCAAATTACTTTGACTGTAATGGCCTGGAGGAGGTGTGCACTGCGTGAGCAGATCATGTTTATACAAAAGGTGAGCAGAGCCACCCAGCTTCCTCTGTGCCATATTTACCAAGCTGCCAGATGCACTTTCGCAGTACAGCTGTGTATTTCTTTATTACTCCTAACGAGAACACACAGAACATTAACCCTTGGCGGACTATAATGGGACCCCTGTGTATAATGTGACACCATTACATAATTAAAGCTCAATTCCATATATGGCAATTTTTACATAGTTACATTGTTCCAGCTTAAAACAAAGTAAGTATGTATGTGCCATACCTCTGGAAATCACTGTAGTAGGCACCGCTACTACACTGATCACTGCTAGCTTCCAGGACCCCTGGCGAGTGGCTGTATTTCTGCTTACAGAACACACGAGGGAGCTCACTTGGCACAGGCACCATTCAGGAAAGTCTTTGCATTCTCTCAATAAATACAAAGTGTTCTCTAATTGAATGAGCTGGAGATGGAAAGATCACTGCCCCACCTCTCCACCTTGCCCAATAATAAAACACTTTGAATTCACCGGGAAAAGGCAAAATGTTGCATGAATGGTGCTTGTGCCCGAGCTAGCACCCTCCGCTGTTCAGTAGGCAGTAGTGCAGAAACAGAATTCAGTGGAGTGCTTTTGATTTCTTTTGCAATACCTCACCTTAAAGAGGAGTTAGGCCCCCCCCACTCAAAAAAAATTAAAGTCGGCTGCGAAAAATACTGTAGCTGCTGACTTTTACTATCAGGGTAGTAACCTGTCCAGGCATCCTGTAGTGTCCTCATCCGAGCCAATTCTTGAATCGGCTCTCGGGTGCTTCCACCACCATCTTGGCTAAGGGAAAGCGGCAGTGAAGCCTTGTGGCTTCACAGCCGGTTTCCTACTGTGCATGCGTGGTTCACACTGCGCTTTCTCAATGCCAGGGGGTGAAGGAGGAGTGGGTGAACTGAGCTGGAAGTGGGAGCGGGTACATGCCAAAATCAGGTACCGCTCCCCCCCCCCCCCCCCAATATTTGCCAAATGTGGCAGCAGAGTGGGAGGAGGAGGCAGACAAGTGGAGCTTCCTCTTTTGGGTGGTAACTATTCCTTGAGTCCCATTCAGTAGAAGCTGGTTGTTTCCATACACTGCCTTGATGATTGTCAACAAGCCTTGAAAAGCTGTATGCAGTTTGGAATAGATGGCTGTGTAATATTAGGCTGTATTTGTGTTATTTACCAACGGTTCTGGATGTACAGTTAGTTTAAGGGCAAAAAGCAAAAAAATGACATGGGTCTGCCCACTAACCTGAAATCTGCAATACAATAAATGCTCCATTCCCTCTGATTCCTACAATAATAAATTGTATTGTAATTGTACTGTCTTCCCTTATGTTATAAAGTGCTGCCAAACTGTTGGCTCTATCCTGTATATTAATAATAATCATTTTTAACATGTATATGCTTTTTGTTTTTAGGAAGGCTCCGTTCTGTATTAAACTTTACATAGTTACATAGTTACATAGTTACATAGTTAGTGAGGTTGAAAAAAGACATCAGTCCATCCAGTTCAACCTATGATGTGTGTGTGTGTGTTTGCTGTTAACCGTACATTGTATACCCCTGTATGTTGTGGTCTTTAAGGTGCCCATCTAATAGTTTTTTTAAACTATCGATGCTCCCTGCTGATACGACTGTTTGTGGAAGAGAATTCCACATCTTTACTGCTCTGACAGTGAAGAACCCCCTACGTACTTTAAGGTTAAACCGCCTTTCCTCTAGTTTTAGTGAGTGGCCACGTGTCTTATTGTATTCCCTTTCTCTGAATAATTTGTTCCTTATGCTAGGGTCACCAGTACAGTATTTGTACATTGATATCATATCCCCCCTCAATCGTCCAGAGAGAATAAGTTCAATGCTTGTGGTCTTTCCTCATAGCTGATGTCCTCCATTCCCCTAATTATTTTTGTTGCCCTTCTCTGGACTCTTTCCAGTTCCAGCACATCCTTCCTGAGGACTGGTGCCCAGAACTGGACAGCATACTCCAGATGTGGCCGGACCAAAGGTCTTGTAGAGTGGGAGAATAATCTCTTTATTTCTGGAGTGAATCCCCTTTTTTATACATCCCAGTATTCTGTTGGCTTTGCTTGCAGCGGCTTGGCATTGCATGCCACTGCCAAGCCTGTTGTCTACCAGTACCCCCAGGTCCCTTTCCATCCTAGACTCACCCAGAGGTTCCCCCCCAAGTGAGTAGCTTGCTTTCTGGTTTCTGACACCGAGGTGCATTACTTTACATTTTTCAACATTAAACCTCATCTGTCATGTAGTTGCCCACCCCGTTATTTTGTTCAGGTCCGCTTGCAAGGTTTCCACATCCTGTATAGAAGATATTGGCATGCTTAGTTTAGTATCATCCGCAAATACAGTAAACCCCCCTCCATTGCGGGGGTTACGTTCCAGACCCAGCCGCGAAAAGTGAAAATCCGCAAAATAGAAAAACCCTATTAAAATGCATTGTAGGCATTTTTTTTTACTGTCACTGTACGTGTAAAAGCATTTTAAGGTCTTTAAACACACTTTTAAAACAATAGAAACTCATTTAAACACATAAAAGATACTGAGAGACATAGCAAGAGCTATGGAAAACACAAAAATATTTCATTTTTAATGATTTATATAGTAAAATAACATTACAAAAAAAAAACGCAATATACCGGGACCGCAAAAACTGAACCGCGATGGAGCGGGGGTTTACTGTACTGAGATTGTACTAGATATCCCCTCCTCTAGATCATTTATGAATACATTAAACAGGATTGGCCCCAGAACTGTAACACCTTGGTGTGCTAAAAAGTAAAAATGTATGTACAGTACATTAGTTCTGTGGGGAAAAAAAACAATTGTTCTTTGGCTATTTCATGTGCTGATCAAATGTTTATTGATTTACTGTAAAATTGAAAATAGAGCATTTGGCCTCTAGGTGGCACTAAGTAACATAGACATTTCTTATAATATTTAGAATCATCTAGTCGCCAAATATAGTGTAGCACCCTCCTAGGTAGGTGCTAGGTAAAAGCATCTTATGTTTCTTCTGCTTATCAGGGGAGCCTGATCTATTAGGTTGCCTGTTGCATGTTTCTAGCTGTGATTCACTTGGTCTGAGGGAGTGTCCCCACTGTATCCAATAAGGGAGCTTGTTGCACAGTGGAGGAAACCCAGCCAGTCACACTTTGGCTTTTGTGGGTGTTTTAGTGGGTTGGCACTCTTGCAGTGCATCCTGGGATTGCTCATAAAAGCTGAGGGGACATGTGACAGGGCATCTTTGGCAGGAAGCAGAGTCCCAGGAGGAGGCTGATGGATGGTCTCTCCTCCTGTTGTATGAGGAAAGTGGTCATAGACAGTCAGCCTAGTGAGCCAGGTGTGGAGCTGAGCTGCAGAGGATCCAGTGGATCTGCTGGCAGAGTCTTCTGGGAAAAACAGTGTCTGTGAGTACCAGGGGACTTGCGAAAGGGTCTGCCCAGGAAGGGGGACCACTCCAGTGAAGTCAGAAGATCAAGGGGACAGCTCACACAGAGTGTCAGATTAAAGGGGGTGCCATATTTATAACTCTGAAGAGTAGGGACAAAGGGGGTGCTGAGTAGGACCCTGAAGAGCGATTCACAGTGCAGTACAGTTCATCTAATTCTTCTTCACTTAGTGGCAAGGTAAAGCAGCGGCCTTGCCGCACTCAGCTTTATTCAGAAGTCCCAGTAATTGTGCATAGTTTTTTCAGTTGGAGTATCCCACTCATCTCTTCTCCTATCCAAGTTCTCCAATAAAACAAGCACATAGAATATGCTATATTGTCAAGTCGTTGCTATGGGGGAACCAGGGGAATTCGTAACCAGCAGCTCCCATGGGAGTAGTGCTACAATAGTATTTTTCATTTAATCAACGAAAGACATTTAAATAAACGAAAAGCACATTACCAATAACATATATTTTTTATTTTTGCCCCATTCACACAGAATGAATGTACATGGATGGATTGCCATACAATTTTTTTTTATAAATATACCCCTTCCGAACAATACCGTGTGCTTAATTAGTGAACATTTAAGATCTAATTTGTTCTTCGATTACAAGCTTTAAAGTGTAATTTCACCCTAGAAATAACAAAGCATTAACCACATGTGTAAGTCATTCTATCCCCCTTCCATAATATCTTCTTCCTGTGATTGACAGGATAAGGGCAAAGAGGAAGAGCATTCAGGACATTTCCCAGTTGACTTTTCAAACAAAGTGTTTCCAACCTCTTCCCGGCACCAAAAGGGCATCCATTTCAGATTGAGATATTGGTGTCATGTATCAACCTTCTACTTACTGCTGATTGAAGGAAAAAAAATGATTACTGTATGGCCAATATTGGGATTGCCTGGAGTTGCCCTTTAAACTGCAGTTCAGCTTTTCTGCTTTGTTCTATTACATTGTCATTATTACATGACAGGTGCTCAGCAGTACATAAAAAGAACTATGCCGGGATACTATTTTTTCAAGTTCAAGTACGTCATTGGTGTCGGCAGTGTTTCAGAATAGACAGTCAAGACTTGCACTAGTTCAGATAAATTGCTTTAAAAGCTCTGTAAGGTCTATTCTTGATGTCGGAGTGCATTGTGGATGAGGGCAGTTCAGTTTTATGGCTAAATTAACCGTTGCTCGGGCAGCGTACAAGCACGTCAGAGCTGTATTTTGTTTTGCGTTTGTCAAGGTCAGCGGTGATGTGACTCTTTTCTGTTTGTCGCATTATGCGCTGAAAATCGAATTGACACATTAAAAAGCCTTATTATCTATGAAGAATTTACGAGAACATTTTTGAATAATAGAAAACCAATTGCTGTTTCCTTTCAGCTAGTCTGTAATCACTTTCAGCAGACAAAGCAAGACTTCAAAAATATCTTGAATAAATCCATGTACGTAATAAAATGGGAGCGAATAAGAAGAGCATGAATCCTCCAAAGGACACTATCAATAGGCATATTTTCAAAAATTATTTTTGTTTTTGATATTTATACATTTTATTGCATAAACCATACAACTTTTGGGTCTGAAAATAGGTACCCTTGGCAGGGATGACTGTGTCTGGCCGCTTTAATTTTATATTCACATCTTCCAGAACGAAGTCCCCCTTCACACCTGTCCATCCCATGGTGGTGTGTTAGAGAATGCATGTTAATACGCTATATTTTGAATGTAAATGTGTGTTGGGTTAAGACATCCCATTTATTTAGAATAAGCCACCAATATGTGGCAATGGGAGGAAAACTGGACCTGCACCTTCTTTTAATCCTTTTACAACAGTATTATGCATATATGCGGCAGCATGTCAGGTAGGCCCTAACACTCAGCCACTGAATATCCACTATATTACCAAAAGTATTGGGGCGCCTGCCTTTACATAGACATGAACTTTAATGGCATCCCAGTCTTAGTCTGTAGGGTTTATAATTGAGTTGGCCCACCCTTTGCAGCTACAACAGCTCCAACTCTGTCCACAAGATTTAGGAGTGTGTCTATGGGAAGGTTTGACCATTCTTCCAGAAGCACATTTGTGAGGTCAGGCACTAATGTGGACTAGAAGGCCTGGCATCCCAAAGGTATTCTATCAAATTGAGGTCAGGACGCTGTGCGGGACAGTAAAGTTCCTCCACCCCAGACTGGCTCACCCATGTCTTTATGGGCCTTGCTTTGTGCACTGGTCCAAATCATTTGATGGAGGGGGGATTATTGTGTGGGGTTGTTTTTCAGGGGTTGGGCTTGGCCCCTTAGTTCTAGTGATGGAAACTCTTAAGGCATCAGCATACCAAGACATTTTGGACAATTTCATGCTCCCAACTTTGTGGGAACAGTTTGGGGATGGCCCCTTCCTGTTCCAACATGACTGCGCACCAGTGCACAAAACAAGGTCCATAAAGACATGGATGAGTGAGTTTGGGGTGGAGGAACTTGACTGGCCTGCACAGAGTCCTGACCTCAACCCAATGGAACACCTTTGGGATGAATTTAAGAGGAGACAGTTTCTGCATGTTCAGAATTTTTTAAAGGGCAGGTGTGATTAGGGCAACCCTGTATTGTACATGAAGGAGGTAAGCATGTGACAATGGCTGAGGGAGGCAATGGGCTTGGGCCAGTCGGATGGATGGAGGAAGCCTTCAGAAGCCAGGAATGAGGTACTACACCTTATACCTGCACCCCCAGATGAAACAAGCATTCGACTTTTACAGTGTCTGGGGATGGGATGCACTGTAAGGTTGATTTTGTCTAATTCCCAGAGTTCAGCTTTAAAAAAAAAAAAACATATACGGTATACTGTATATACAACCAACACGCACACAAATAACATTATACATAAGTATCCCACTGAATCTGTTTTTTAGTTCTAATGCTCCTGCGTAATGTTCTTCTGTAGCTCAGTAGGATGCATTCACGTTATTTTGTTCCCACTGAGAACAATGGGGAAATGAGCTCATACTCCGTGTGGTGTCAGTGACACAGCATGATTTTGGGATGGTGATCGCATCGTGTGATCATACAAGAAATGACAAAGCAAACACACTTATTTTCCAAGAACTTTTTGTGAAATCTTTTTTGATTTCACATTTTCGGTTTTTGTAATTCAGTTTAGTGGTGGGTGTTTCAATGGAAGTTTAAGTGCAGTAAAAACAGAGCAATTATTTACACATCTGGTTAGTTTAAAGTTTAGGTAAAGCATATTTTTTGTTATTTCTGCAGTAGTAGATGATCTTTTTTTATTTTTGGATACAGTAGGGAAGGGTTAAAGTGGTTCTAAAGCCTGAATATTTTTTTTACCTTAATGCATTCCCTGCTACAAGGTAAAATATATTTAGGTAACAGTATTGCCCCCTCACCCCTTCTTTTACCTACCTGAGTCCTCATTTGATCCAGCTCTGTGCCCATCTGTAGCGTCTCTCCCCGCTCTCACAGGCATTGCTTAAAATCCTGTAAAGAGGAGGGCGGGGCCGAGCTGAGCTGTCTGTCTATAGATACAGGCAGCATGGCTCAGAAGAGGCTCTGATGTGAAGAGAGGACTCTGATGTGATCAGGGGTTTCTGTCTGATGTTATTGGGGGACCTCTGATGTGAAAAGAGGACTCTGATATGATGGGAGACCTCTGATGTGAAGAAAGGCATATGATGGGGGGACCTCTGATTTGAAAGGAGGACTCTGATGTTATTAGGGGTTTTTGATGTTATGGTGGGATCTCAGATGTGAAGAGAGGTCTCTGATGTGTTGGGGGTGATATGATATTATACCTTTCATGTGACAACACTGAAGAAATTACACTTTGCTACAATGTAAAGTAGTGAGTGTACAGCTTGTATAACAGTGTAAATTTGCTGCCCCCCCCCCCCAAATAACTTAACACACAGCCATTAATATCTAAACTGCTGGCAACAAAAGTGAGTACACCCCTAAGTGACAATGTCCAAATTGAGCCCAATTAGCCATTTTCCCTCCCCGGTGTCATGTGACTCATTAGTGTTACAAGGTCTCAGGTGTAAATGGAGAGCAGGGGTGTTAAATTTGGTGTTATCACTCTCACTGGAAGTTCAACATAGCACCTCATGGCAAGGAACTCTCTGAAAAAAAAAGAATTGTTGCTCTACATAAAGATGGCCTAGGCTATAAGAAGATTGCCAAAATCCTGAAACTGAGCTGCAGCACGGTGGCCAAGACCATACAGCGTTTTTTCAGGACAGGTTCCACTCAGAACAGGCCTCGTCATGGTCGACCAAAGAAGTTGAGTGCACATGCTCAGCGTCATATCCAGAGGTTGTCTTTAGGAAATAGGCGTATGAATGCTGTAAGCATTGCTGCAGAGGTTGAAGGGTGGGGGGTCAGCCTGTCAGTGCTCAGACCATACGCTGCACACTGCATCAAACTGGTCTGCATGGCTGTCATCCCAGAAGGAAGCCTCTTCTAAAGATGATGCAAAAGAAAGCCTGCAAACAGTATGCTGAAGACAAGCAGACTAAGGACATGGATTACTGGAACCATGTTCTGTGGTCTGATGAGACCAAGATAAACTTTTTTGGTTCGGATGATGTCAAAGGTGTGTGGCAGCAACCAGGTGAGGAGTACAAAGACAAGTGTGTCTTGCCTACAGTCAAGCATGGTGGTGGGAGTGTCATGGTCTGGGGCTGCATGAGTGCTTCCAGCAGTGGGGAGCTACAGTTCATTGAGGGAACCATGAATGCCAACATGTACTGTGACATACTGAAGCAGAGCATGATCCTCTCTCTTTGGAGACTGGGCTGCAAGGCAATACTCCAACATGATAACGACCCCAAACACACCTCCAAGACGAGCACTGCCTTGCTAAAGAAGCTGAGGGTAAAGGTGATGAACTGGCTAAGCATGTCTCCACACCTAAACCCTATGTCATCATGGAGGAGTGGAAGAGAACTCCAGTGGCAACCTGTGAAGCTCCAGTGAACGCCACACAAAATATTGACACTTTTGGCCTAATTTGGACATTAATGGGTGTGTGTTGAGTTATTTTGAGGGGACAAGCTGTACAATCACTACTTTACATTGTAGCAAAGTGTCATTTCTTCAGTGTTGTCACATGAAAAGATATAATAAATTATTTACAAAAATGTGAGGGGTGTACTAACTTTTGTGAGATACGATAGATAGATAGATAGATAGATAGATAGATAGATAGATAGATAGATAGATAGATAGATAGATAGATAGATAGATAGATAGATAGATAGATAGATAGATAGATAGAAAGATAGATAGACCTATTCAGATTGTACTGCTATTATCACTATAACTTTATACTTTTTCTAAATTATTTATTATTCATTTGATAGTATTCTTTTTCTCCTCAGTATAAATCAAGGGAAATTGCTCCACCAAAGACACATTTGAGTGATGACACATCCCATTATACATAACCATGATCAGTATTTGTTAATTCCATCACTGAATAATACATTATATCTGCAGCACGCTGTAGCAATTTACCAGTAAGACAGACAGGTCTGATGAATACATGATATCACAATGCAGCAGGCACAGCTGTTTTGCGACTGTCTAGCACGTTTCTCATATAATGTTGGACTTTTCTTTACCCCTTCCAACCTTTATTAATAATACAATGGAAGAGTCTTTTTCTCAAATCTCCCTCCTACCATTTATCTCCTTTGCTCCTAAAAGCTGGTACTATGGAATGATACATTGGTAGATAAGCTGCTCATTTCTAGCCACACTAAGGCCAACCATCCATAGACCAGTGAATGAGAACAATGGGCAGTAGGTGTTCTACCCATACTCCAAAAATCTGATTAGCGGCTGACATTCTGACGTGGTACATCAAGGAGATGTTCCATGTATTTGAAGAGCTAGTTATCCTCTGATGCAGAGCGTACAGGGACACAGATCGCTGTCCCCTATGTGCTGTCAGATGAAAATGGACCACCTGTCTGTTTCTATTATCTGATCTGATCCCCCAGATGGATGGGGAATGGATCATCATTCATCTGTTTTTAGCGGATAGGATCGGATTTAATGTCGGTTGATGTCAACAGACACATGTCCGTTGACATCCTCCGTTTCATGAAGACCAATGGATGCTCCGATCTGGTCTGTCTAAAAAACTGACAAGAGGACCCGATCAATCCATCCGTATGGAAAGGGTCTTGGGATTTATATTTCTGTTCATCCACTTCTGAGATCTGATCTTTACACATCCTCATTAAAGCACCCAAATTTCACCCACCCCTATTGCACTGTGTTTTTTTTTTTTTTCACTATATGTGCAACATACAGTATATAGGAAATACAGTGATGTCCTCTCGTCACCCACAGCCTGTGCAATGATGAGATCACCCTTCTGCTCACTCATCATTCTTTTTATTTCAGTCTGAAGTTCAGGGTTTCCACCTCCACAGTCCAATCGTCACAGAAGATACTTGAATGGGATTCACTGACTGAGTTGTGATATAACAGTAGGGTGGAGGACTGACATTCTTTATTATCAGTTGTACCTGTCAATGGTGTACAGTGTAGCCAGGTGCTTGGCTAAGAACAGACAGTGAGAGAGACACTGGCTGCAGCTGCTCTCTGTAGCTGCTGCCCTGCGGTGCTGAACTGGTTAACAACTATTTCAACAAAAGGAGGGAATTGCTGAGCAGGAAGAGTTCAATAGACAGCAGTTCAGTCAGACAGCACTGCACTTTGGGAACCCTATGTGCTGTGTGACTGGATAGTGAGATGCAATATTTCTGGGACTAGTGAGCTGCTGCTGTGTTGATTTACTTTCTGCTGCTAGAGTGACTGAGCCCTTTAGAACCTGACCATACAACTAGTAGCCTTATTGCTGCCTGCAGGCTCAATTGGGACTATTTTCATGTGCACCAAAGGTACACCTTGGCTCCAACACTAGCCGGCTGAAGAGTTAGGACTGAAAACTGTCCCGTTGCAGCTGCCACACAGAGACCTCCACCTAATGCTTAAAGGAGTTGTAAAGTCAGAAGGTTTTTTTCATCTTAATGCATTCTATGCATTAAGATAAAAAGCCTTCTGTGTGAAACTTCCCCCCCCCCCCCTCACTGTCCAGCGATGTCCACCAGTCCCTCGGCCATCAGGAACTCCCCTCCTGATTGGCTGAGACACAGCTGCGGTGCCATTGGCTTCTGTGGCTGTCAATCAAAGTCAGTCAGCCAATCAGGAGAGCTGGGGCGGGGCCGAACGGCAGCTCCATGTCTGAAAGGACACACGAAGCTGCAGCTCGGCTCGGGTGCCCCCATAACAAGCACTCAACTTAAGGTAGGGGCCAGGAGCAGCAACGAGGGACCTGAGAAGTGGAGGATGTGGGCTGCTTTGTGCAAAACCAACAGCACAGAGGAGGTAACTATAACATGTTTGTTATTTTAAAAATAGAAACAAAAAAAAACAGACTTTACAATTACTTGAAGAGGTAGTGCTAAGGGGACATGACACCATATCCTAGCCAATCTCCTAGAGTGCATGCTAGACTATGGTATTATTATTCTCATTGCAGTTAATGCTTATATGCGCTGTTTATTGCTGACTTTGCTGATTCATGAGTTAACTCCAGTCTAGAACCCTATTCTAAGTTACCTTGGCAGCGTTACGTCACGCTGCAGAAGACGTCACATGACGAAACGCGTACAGCGCCGTCACGTCACTTCCGGTTCCGGTCTCCAGTTGGAACGCATTGCGTTCCGGGACGCCACTACCTCGCTGTTTACTGATTTTATCTATGTGAGTACCCATTTTTATGTTACTGCTGGAAGGAATAAACTTTAAAAACGGTATTACACTATCGAGTTCTTTTCCATTTATATGATCCCTCCATCCACATACCTTTGAGTGGCCATATCAGTTCACCCCACGGATCGTTGGATATCCTACTATCGGATAGGATCTCACTTTAGGATATCCCTGCGGACCCTATACTACATCTCCCCCAGGAAGGGAACTACTACCCAGAGCCAGGACCAACAGGATATTTCTACAGTACCTGCCCTATACCCCTGTGTGGGGTGGGTACATCTGGTGAGTAGGTTTTTCTACTAGAGGTTTCCCCGCCACTCGCCAGTCACCCACCTTGGGGGTCACCGCTGGATACTTATTCATTCACCACTCCTCGGGGCACAATCATCTATATATGGACTTATCTTAACATCTGATTTGATCTAATACCATTTCTTATTTCTACCTTGGAGTTCATATTTCTTTGCACATTGAGCTTGCCCATAATATTGTTTGCACCTTTATTATTATACGGACTATTTATCACATGAATTTAGATCACATCACTTCTTGCTGCACTTTGTAAAAATAGTTTCCCGCACTCTTATTCATTTTCTCCGGAAAAGTTTCCCGCACACCCAATTTAATTGTTGCACTTTTTGCATACTTTTTCATATTATACCATTGCCTATGTATTATTATTTCAAGTTATTTTCTTACCATTTTATTGCAAAATGCTGATATTATTATTTTAGGTATATACTAAGAGATATATATATTGTAGTACTTTGCACTTTATACTACGCACTCTGGTGGTTATTTATATTTTACTTCATTTTATTATTATATTTTTTTATATTTTTTCATATATTCCATATTAACTCATTCCCAATACCATTTTATGTTGGATTTCTACTATATTGTGGCATTATTTACATATCTACCATTTATATTTATATTTTTATTCCTCAATCACATCTGTGTTTCTACATTTTATTTTTTTCATTTTATATATTTATATATACCTATTTGCACCTTATAAGCAGCGCCACCACTTCATATTTACATACATATTTATATAGCCTTTTTTGGCTATATTTTAAGTGAGGCTGCAGCTTACCTGTGCATCTAATTTATCCTCTGACATCCTTAGCGCGGATTTATTTATATTCTATATATATATATATATATATATATTTTTTTTTTTTTTTTTGTTATAGCAGAGACCCCAGAGAATAAAATGGAGATCGTTGCAATACTTTATTACCATATTTGCCCAGCGGTCTTACAAACTCAATATTTTTGGAAAAAATACACTAAACAAACAGTAAAACAGTAAAGTTAGCCCAATTTCTTTCTATAATGTGAAAGATATTGTTACGCTGAGTAAATGGAATTGGCTACAAACATTGGTACTTAAAAATCTCCATAGGCGACACTTTAAAAATTTCTATAGGTTACCAGTTTAGAGTTACAGAGGAGGTCTAGGGCTAGAATTATTGATCTCACTTAAACAATTGTGGCGATAACTCACATGTGTGGTTTGAACATTGTTTACATATGTGGGCATGACTTGCGTATGCATTCGCGTCTGCGCGCAAGCTTAGAGGGACGGGATGCTTTACATTTTTTTATGTTATTTGTTTTACCTTTTATTTTTACACTGTTCCTTTAAAAAAACTTTTTTTGATCACTTTTATTTCTATTACAAGGAATGTAAACATCCCCAGTAATAGAAAAAGCAGGACAGGTCCTCTCTAATGTGAGATCTGGGGTCAAAAAGACCTCAGATCTCACATCTACACTAAAAAGCAAAAAAAAATTCATCATGACAAAAATGTACCCTTTAAGGCCGTTGGGAGGAAGCGACGTATGATGTCGCTCCGGTCCTCCAAGGCCATAGAGTCGAATGGGGACCATTTTTGCCCTCACTCTTGCTATCTGCTGCCATAACCTCGGTAATTAACGTCAAAGTACTGTAGTACCCTCCTAGGTTAGGCGCTAGGTAAAAGCATTGTTTGCTCTGCCTGCTTATCAGGGGAGCCTGATTGTTAGTTTTGCCTGTTGCGTGTGCCCATGTGTGATTTATCTGGTCTGAGGGAGTGTCCCCACTGTATCCAATAGGGGAGCCTGTTGGAGGAAACCCAGCCAGTAACACACAGACTTTTATGACTATCCTTCTATGGGTTGGCACAACAGTGGTGCATCCTGGGATACATTATAAAAGCCTCGGGCACATGTGACCGGGTTTCACAGACATAAATAAAATACCAGGGAAGAGGTATGATCTCAGTGTGTAGAAAAATCTACCTAAATATAATATCTCAATTAGGTTGGTAAGTGTGTACCAGGAACCACAGGCAACCGTAGAATTACTAATAAAAAAGAGGGGATTTGTTGAGGGGATATAGATCCTCTCATGATGGTTGCAATCACTAGGCTCACAAAATTATGAGGTGCATAAATAAACTTTATTGGTGATTTCAAAGAAATTGACAAATGAAAAATAGATGCATATACAAATTAATGTAGAAATGATGACTCAGTGTGAATCATCTATTAAAAACATAACTCTCTGGACCAATTATGGTGGGGTAGCTATAGTCAGCAATATCCGCACCATGCCTTGCCCACCCTCAAAATTGGTAATGCTAGGAGTGATCTATCCAGTGGGATAGTGGGTCACTTCTACTGTAGTCTAATCTACTGAACCAAGAGCTACCTATGAAGCTCACACTTAGGAATGAAAGATAAGTATAATCAGAACATTCAGAACATGCATGAAGGTGTGTAATAACAATTCATACAGTATGTGCAAGTGACAATGGCATAGGGCTTCTCCCGACTCTCAAAGGAATAGGATAGGGGTTGTTAATGTCACAATATGCCAATGTAGAATGGGGAATAAAATTTTTTTTCCCCTGAAGAAGCGTGCGTAATCACGTGAAACGCATCAACGGTAAACGGCAGACGCCAACACCAAGCCCATCCTCACACAGGAACCTCCGACTCCATGGAAGGCCCGATACGCCGCAACGCCGGCACCTAGAGATACGACACATACGTGCAGCAACTCGGAAGGAACTTACACGGAAGAAGCTACCTCCCCCCTCCACCCTCTCCCACTGGTTGACTACAGTAGAAGTGACCCACTATCCCACTGGATAGATCACTCCTAGCATTACCAATTTTGAGGGTGGGCAAGGCATGGTGCGGATATTGCTGACTATAGCTACCCCACCATAATTGGTCCAGAGAGTTATGTTTTTAATAGATGATTCACACTGAGTCATCATTTCTACATTAATTTGTATATGCATCTATTTTTCATTTGTCAATTTCTTTGAAATCACCAATAAAGTTTATTTATGCACCTCATAATTTTGTGAGCCTAGTGATTGCAACCATTGTGAGAGGATCTATATCCCCTCAACAAATCCCCTCTTTTTTACATGTGACCGGGTGTCTTTGGGCAGGAAGCCAGGTCCCAGGAGGAGGGTGACATCTGTCTCTCCTCCTGTCAGCAAGGAAGGTGGTCACAGGCAGTCGGCCTAGTAGACCAAGTGTGTGATGCTGAGCCAGGTGGTCCAGGATACTGACAAGTGGAGCTGAAGGCAGAGCAAGCCAGAGAAAAACAGTGTCCGTGAGTACCGGAAAGCTTGCCAGGGGTCTGCCCAGTAAGAAGACCGCTCCAATGGAGAGCCAGTGGACAGGGGCTATAATGCACGGGAAGTGAGAAAGGGGGTGCCAAGTCAGGACCCTGAACAGGAATTCATTCAGGAACATATCTTCTACTTCACTTCAGTGGCAAGGTGAAGCAGCGACCTTGTTGCACACACTACAGTAAAAGGAGGGAAAAGCGCCTCTTGATTGTGATAAAAGTTATTTTATTACAACAAAGATGTAGTAACTTACATAATAGTAAAGGAAATTGTGAGTCAATCGTCACGCTCCGAGAGCGGCTGGTGATATATGCAGCGTCCACTTGACAAAGGAGTGCGCATGCCCAGGATTGGACATCCGCGCATGCTCCGAAACGTGTTGTAAACCCAGACTGCCCACACTTCCCATCCACACCTCCGTGACATCAGACGCTGCCCCCGGCCGCCGCACCAGCCTCCTTACCGCTGTCCATTGTGATCCGGAAGACAAGAGCGGCCTCTCCAGTCCTCCGGAACCCAGTGACTGCCTGGATGCCTGGACGCTGCATATATCACCAGCCGCTCTCGGAGCGTGACGATTGACTCGCGATTTCCTTTACTATTATGTAAGTTACTACATCTTTGTTGTAATAAAATAACTTTTATCACACTCAAGAGGCGCTTTCCCCTCCTTTTACTTTCCTACATAGAGTTGGCTTCACTCCTTCGGTCAGCAGCCCTGAGTGCCCTTCCATCCATTCATCCACTCCTGGATCCACCCCGGACCTGTTCATCCCTCACTGGATTCCAGGTTAATTTAACCTTCTCCTCCCTCAGGGACTCGCACATGGACTCTCCATCCTCCCCTTGTGCTTACCTATTACGGTTCACCGTTTAATGCTGATCTGTATCCCGGTCACTTACCTAGGATACACTTCTTGGCACTAACCCTCCATTGTAGCTGTCACCTCCTTAGCACTACCTATGAGCGCCATACTGCCTACCATTTTTACACACACTACAGTAAGTTGTCCTCAGAAATTGTGCATGGTTCAAGTTGGACTGTTCCACTCATCCCTTCTCCCATCCAAGTTCTAAAATAAAACACAAAAAACAAATCCCCTGGACTGTTCATTGTCTGAGCCAAGCAATAAAGCGATACGCTTTACAGACTGTTGCTATGGGTAACCCAGGGGAATCCAAATTCAGCAGCTCCCTAGGGGGCAGTGCTACAGTACCAACGTAAAACTGCGGTGAGGGGTCCGTAAGTGGTTAATATCACTTTAACCACTTGCCGACTGCCTAACGCCGATCTACGTCGGCAGTCAGCCCCTCACAGGCAAAGTGACGTAGGGCTACGTCACTAGCTTGTGAGGGTCTAGGGAGCGAGCGCGCGCCCCCGGAGGCGCGCTCCCGCTCCCGCGTGGTCACGGACCCCCCCGCGCGTGTGACCAGCGGACCCGATGTCCGCCGGTCACTCGGCGATCGACGGGGGAGAGGGAGAATGTCAGGCAGCTTGTGTAAACAAGCTGCCTGTCATTCTCCTCGCTGTAAAGACACTGATCAAACGGATCTAGTATGTAGATCCGTTGATCAGTGTCCTTACAGCTCAAGCCACAGCCAATCACAGTAGAAAGCACGCCCCTAGGGATACACACAGCCCCTCCCTCCCAAATAAAGTTAACCCCTTCACAACCAGTGTATTTTTACAGTAACAGTGCATATGTATAGCACTGATTACTGTAGAAATGTCACTGGTAACCCCAAAAGTGTCACAAATGTCAGTCAAGGGTCCGATCTGTCCGCCCCAATGTCGCAGTACCGCAAAAAAAATCGCAGATTGCCGCCATTACGCGTTAAAATAAAAAACAACAAAAATGACAAAAATCTTTCCCTTTGTTAGTAAACGCGATAACTTTTGCGCAAACCAATCAAAATACGCTTTTTGCGATTTTTTTTACCAAACATATGTAGCATAAAACAAATTGGCCGAAAATTTTAAAAAATTTTGATTTTTACTTTTTTTTTGGGGGGAATTTCATATAAAAAAATGTGAAAAATATTGTTATTTTTGCAAAATTGTCGCTCTTTTTTTGTTTATAGCGCGTGATCAAAAAATCGCACAGGTGATCAAATACCACCAAAAGAAAGCTCTGTTTGTGGGAAAAAAAGGACGTCAAATTAGTTTAGGTACAGCGTCGCACGACCGCGCAATTGTCCGTTAAAGTCACGCAGTGCCGAATCGCAAAATACCCCCTGGTCAGGAAGAGGGTAAAATCTTCCGGGGCTTAAGTGGTTAACTGTGTCCAGACTGTGCTGTCGGGCAGGGTAGTCTGGATCACAAAAATGACTGAGCTGATTACTAATTCTTTGTTAAATAAAAAAGTGCAATTATGTATGCTTTCCACTGTGTATTTAGTTGCTTAACTGGAATTCAAAAACTTTCATGTGTCACTGGAGTGTACTGTAACAATAAAACAGCTCAACCAGTGATGATGATTAAACAATTCCAAAACCGAGCCTGTACAATGAAAATGGTAATGATACATAAGTATTTGCTTGTTTTTTTTTTTTGGGTTAATATGTGACAAATGGCAGCAAAGCCCTTTCTCATACATAGATAAATAAAATGCTTACAAAGCATATTGTTGCTAATTAATAGTTAAGATAAGAAAGAAAGCAAGCAGCCCCCAGGAGCTTATAAAAAAAACTGCAATGCTGGGAAAAAGGAAATGGAGGACCTGAAGAGAACCACTGATTTCCTTGCAGGAAACTGACACCTAATGAAAAGCAACAAAAACATTGCTTCTATTTCAGTGCAAAGAGTGCTTCCCCGGTGCATGGGAATAGAGAGCTGGGAGCTCCTCCATGGCTTGGCGTGTGCACAATAGCTGGAGATGGAGCGATTAGAGGCTTCATGCAGAGGTTACAAATCATCATATAATAGTAATTGTTGTCCTATACTGTGGGAGAGGTTAGAAGAATAATGCCCAGTAGGTGTGTTGGTTTATTGACAGTGGAATACGCTTCCCACTATAGTTATACATTTACAAGTCATTACAGTGGAATATTCTCTATTATCTTTTCCCAAGTTTTGAGTGAACGGGGTTCCCTCTGAGCCTGGGCTGAGGGCTCTATTAGTCTTTGTGACCTGGTTAAGTGGACCAAAGAGCCCCTCAACAGTTCACCCCAACTAGCAGATCCACAAACAATGAATCCCTCTAGTAAAGTATTTCTTTTTATTGGGGCAATGATGCCCCAAACACAAAGTACAATACTTCCTTATTAGCCTACTTTTCAGTATAGTATATAACAGGGCTCAAAATATCAAGTCCTGAGCTAGCCAGGACTTAAGAGTTACTCGCCACCGGTTGCCCCACCCAACCCCTACCCTGCCCCCCCCCCAATTCTGCCCCTAAACACACCCTCAAAAATTATCTCATGAACTGTTAAATGTTTTATGCAGAATAAGGTTACAAAAATAAATATAATATCAAAAACATCTTTAACAATATTAACATAAAGCATATTATCATTCATTGATCTGATTGTGACAAATAAAATAAAATAGGGATAAAATATGATTGGCTAATAAAAGCACCGTACACATCGTTACTGCCTTGTTAAGTAAATATGTTAACCACTTGCCAACTGCCGACAGTAATCCTACTGCGGCAGTGCGGCTCCCCTGGGTCCAGCGACGTAGACCTCCTAGTTGTTTCGGCGGTGCACTCCCGCTATGTTTAGATACAGCAGGAGTCGGGCCGGAGGAAGAGAGGCGGCAATCTTCCCCGATCGTCAGGGAAAGTGTGAGAAGACCCGCCTGCTTATGTGAACAAAGCAGGCGGATCTTCTCAGCGACAGACAGGGAGAGATCACAGGATTCAGCATAGCTGAACCTGCGATCTATGTCTGTGTCACAGAACCCCCCCCCCCTCCCCCACACGTCAGTAAGCATTAGGCTCACATTTAACCCTTTGATCACCCATAGGGTTAACCCCTTCCCTGCCAGTGCCATTATTACAGTAACAGTGCATATTTATAGCACTGATTACTGTAGTAATGTCACTGATCCCCCCAAAAGTGTAAAAAATGTCAGTTAGGGGTCCGATCTGTCCACTGCAATGTCGCAATCCGGCAAAAAATCGCTGATCCCTGCCAATACTAGTAAAAAAAAAAAAAAAACAATAAAAATGACATAAATCTTTCCCGTAAATAGTAAACGCGATAACTTTTGCGCAAACCAATCAAAAGACACTTATTGGGATTTTTTTTACCAAAAATATGTAGCAGAAAACAAATTGGCCTAAGATGTTAAAAAATTTAGATTTTTTATTTTTTTTGGGAATGTTATATAGCAGAATGTGAAAAATATTGTTTTTTTTTTCAGAATTGTCGCTCTTTTTTTGTTTATAGCGCAAAAACTAAAAATCGCACAGGTGATCAAATACCATCAAAAGAAATCTCTATTTGTGGGGAAAAAATGTACTTAGATTTTATTTGGGTACAGCGTCGCACGACTGCGCAATTGTCCGTTAAATTAACGCAGTGCCGAATCGCAAAATAGGGCCTGGTCAGGAAGGGGGTCAAATCTTCCGGTCTTAAAGTGGTTAATGCTGTATTAAATATAGGATTAAAAAAACAATTAAAACCAATGAATGGCACTTTCACTGATTTAGGATGCAGAGAGACTTACAGCGGAGCACACCACTGGACGGGGGAGCTGGAGCTTCCAGGGGTAACTTTTCCTAAATAAATAAAAGCTGACCAATAGTGATGTCGCGAACATAAAATTCGCGAACGCGAACATCGGCGAATGTTCGCGAACCGGCGAACATTGCGAACCGCCATAGACTTTAATAGGCAGGCGAATTTTAAAACCCACAGGGACTCTTTCTGGCCACAATAGTAATGGAAAAGTTGTTTCAAGGGGACAAACACCTGGACTGTGGCATGCCGGAGGGGGATCCATGGCAAAAATCCCATGGAAAATTACGTAGTTGACTCAGAGTCGGGTTTTATTCCATAAAGGGCATAAATCACCTAACATTCCTAAATTGTTTGGAATAACGTGCTTTAAAACATCCAGTGTGTGTATACGATCAGGTATGATGTTGTATCCATCAGGTAGTGTAAGGGTTACGCCCGCTTCACAGTGACAGACCAAAATCCCCGTTTAACGCACCGCAAACAACCGCAAACAGACCAGAACCGACCAAAATGGGACAGGAACTGGGCTTTAAGGGTTAGGGTTAGGTTTAGTTTTAGGGGCTAGGGTTAGGGTTACGGTGAGATACTTAGGGTTAGAGTTAGTAACCCTACCCCTACGCCTCTAACCCTAACCGTCTAACCCTAAGCACTAAAAATAACCCTAACCCTAGCCCTAACCCTGGCCCTAACCCTAATTCTAATTTTTTTTTCTGGTTCTGGACATGCTACAGAGCTGAAACTTCACAGGTACACTTTTTAGACCCCCAGACACTGAATCACACAAAAAAAGTTCTTAAAAATTTTAATTTTTTGTTAGAGAGCCAATTATTGGAAAAATTAAAAAAAATAAAAATAAAAAATGTCTTTGGATTTAGCCCTGACCCTAACCCTAGCCCTGACCCTAACCCTAACCCTAACCCTAGCCCTAACCCTAACCCTAGCCCTAACCCTAATTCTATTTTTTTTCTGGTTCTGGACATGCTACAGAGCTGAAACTTCACAGGTACACTTTTTAGACCCCCCCCCAGACACTAAATCACACAAAAAAAAAAGTTATTAAAAATTGTCCTTTTTGATAGAGAGCCAATGATTGGAAAAATTAAAAGAAAAAAAAAATTTCTTTGAATTTAGCATCTGGGGGGTCTAAAAAGTGTACCTGTGAAGTTTCAGCTCTGTAGCATGTCCGGAACCAGAAAAAATTACGAATTAGGGTTAGAGCTAGGGTTAGGCTTAGGGTTAGGGTTAGGCTTAGGGCTAGGGTTAGGGTTAGGGCTAGGTCTAGGGTTAGGGTTATTTTCATGGCTATGCTTAGAGGGTTAGGGTTAAGGTTAGAGGGTTAGGGTTATGGTTAGAGGGTTAGGGTTAGGTTTAGTGTTAAGGGTTAGGGTTACGGTGAGATACTTAGGGTTAGAGTTAGTAGCCCTACTCCTCTAACTCTAACCCTAAATACTAAAAATAACCCTAACCTTAGCCCTGACCCTAACCCTAGCCCTAACCCTAACCCTAACCCTAGCCCTAACCCTAATTCTATTTTTGTTCTGGTTCTGGACATGCTACAGAGCTGAAACTTCACAGGTACACTATTTAGACCCCCCAGACAATAAATCCAAATAATTTTTTTTTTTAAGTTTTCCAATAATTGGCTCTCTATCAAAAATGACAATTTTTAAGAACTTTTTTTGTGTGATTTAGTGTCTAGGGGGTCTAAAAAGTGTACCTGTGAAGTTTCAGCTCTGTAGCATGTCCAGAACCAGAAAAAAAGATCATTTTTCAGTAGAGCAGGGATGGTGGGAACCCCTTTTACACCTATATGATCTTTTTTTCTGGTTCTGAACATGCTACAGAGCTGAAACTTCACAGGTACGCTTTTTAGACCCCCCAGACAATAAGTACAAAGAATTTTTTTTTTTAAGTTTTTTTTTTTTTTTTTAATTTTTACAATAATTGTCTCTCTATCAAAAATGACAATTTTTAAGAACTTTTTTGTGTGATGGGGGGCCGGATTTAAAGAAACTGCAGCTTCAAACATCTATGACGTGTTTCAGTTTCGCCGCGTTCAAATCAATTAACTGGCGCTGCGGCGAATTGGCGAGTAAAACAGCAATAATGAATTCCGCCGTCAGCGGGATTCACTTACGATCGCGGCTTCGCCAATTCGCAAACTTATGTCTTCCTGCTTATAGCAGTTTCACATAGCGATGTGGGCTAGTGGATTAGTGCACACATCACATGTCTGTAATTCATCTCCCTCTGCTGTAGGTTCGAGGCTTACCATCTCCACCTACTTTTTTTATTTTCTTTTTTTGTTTATATTGCTAAAATGGAACGGATTACATCATATATATTGCTAAATAATGTTACACTCAGAAGCGCTTGCAAGCTTACACCATTTTAAGTGTTTTTTTGATCTTGTCTGTGTGTCGAATCGATCTTATGAAGGAAAGTACCAAAGGCAAGTGACCAAACCCCTACCCTACTTCAGGGCAAGATGAAACCTCACAATTTTACCATGGTCTTCTTCCCACATTCCATACAATGTTTAGTTCTTTAGCTATATGTGCTTTTTAGCCTTAACACACTCCATTTTTTCCACCATACAGCTTTATTCTGCACAATAGCTAAGTGCTTTGCAACTTCACTGCAGTTCACAACGTCATGGGTTCAAATCACATCACTACACTTGGGATCTCTTTTCACTCTCATTTTTTTAAACAGTTTTTTTAAACTATCTTGAATTTGGGGGGGGAGGGGGGTGTCCTACCCAAATTTCAAGCACATCAATGGAAACAACACAATTTTGATTTTATGAGTGTGGTCCTAGTTTTATCGAGATGCAATTCTTTACATATTTACCATGGTTCTTACAATTTCTTGACCAATAAACATAGGTGTCTGATATTGGACTCTCTCCATATTTCAACAACACAGGCCCTCATAGTCCAACACTACATTTGCCTCACACCTCAACACAACACTGTCACATCCCTACTCTACATTACAACCCCTCACATCACCAGTACAAGCAGCATGCAAAGTGCAAAACTCCGGCCTTGGCAGCTTAATGGGCCATACACTAACAATTTGTCTAGACTTTTTCCTGTAGACTTAACCAAACCATATAATAGAAGCTCAAACCTCAACACTTTCAATTTGGATGCAATCAGGCAGGCCCTTGCACTACATAGAAAATGTCAATCGGAAGGATAAAGTCTTCTCTAAATCTTACAGTGTGGATGGCCCTTTTGTCTGTAGGCACCCACACAAAACAAAAAAACACATGTTCAATTCTAATGTATTTATTTATTTGAGAATGACAGCAGAAGGAGGGATGCAGCAAAAGAATATTGTCACTCTCCAGTCCGTGTGCCTTTACAGCGCCAGACCACGATCTTTGCTCCATGGCTACGGGATTCTGATGTCTTCCACAACTTCCGGCAGAGTTCAGAATCCATTCTGCACCTCTACCAGCTCATAGGGGACAGGCATGGCAAGGTTGCTGGGCAGCTTCCAAGCCACTTTCGAAGTTCCAGGGTGTTCATGTTGGTCATTGGCCATGTGCCTTACCAAATATCCACTGACCACAAAAGAAAATGAGTGGAGTCCATCAAGGTGGGTTTCTACCACCTACACCCGCAAGCAGTACCACTCCTGGAAAAATAAAACAAAGGATAAGACATTTCATTATGAAAATCACATCTTAATGCCTGTTTGCTTCATTCTGAACTTCATTTAATTTCGACATCACGAGTGAAATAACACATTTTATGCCAACTTACACAAACCAGAAATCATTAATGTAAACATTTGAATACACACCTGTGACGCCAGACAGCCCATCACCACAGGCTTCCCATGGTACGTGCCATGATTCCAAGATGTTGATGTTCTGGAAAATTACAACACCATAAGATACCAAGCAGCCGTTCATGTTATCAATAACTACACAGGTGGCATAGACACAAATAAACACCTGCCAGCTCTTCTCAGCCCTTTACACTATTCACAATACCAACATGTTTATGGTTAGAGGTGCATGTTTTTGCTCAAGTAACACAATTTTACCAATGTTGACTACACTTTATCTACAATGGCAAGTGTCATTGGCAGATGATAATCACCCTCTGTCTCCCTGTGAGTGGCACCTCTGCTAACTAGCTAATTAATACACATGCCCTATCTTGACCGGTTACAGTACTTACATGTAAAGTGGCTAGCAACCAGGGTATTCCGGGTGGCCATACCGGCAGCGGTGCTCCGCCGCCTGGGGGCCGCCGGCTGACGGACCTCTGGCTCCCTCTCCTCCGTCAGCTCCCAAGAATCATCCCGGGCAACGCACATGTTGTGCAACACGCAGCACGCCAGGATGATCTTGGAAGCCTTTGTAGGAGAGTACAGGAGTTCACCCCCAGGCCGGGCCAAGCAGAGAAACCGGGACTTGAGAAGACCTATGGTCAACTCAATGATACTCCGGCTTCTCCGCAAGGCCCTGTTGTAATTCCTCTCTGCTGGGCCCTGGGGGTACCTGATTGGAGCCATCAGCCACGTCAGCTGCGGGTAACCAGCATCCCCTGAAAAATAAGAAAAATATACATTAGTTATTCATATCATGTGACTTTAGATGACTCCTCAAAATGGGAGACAATTAGGCATTTTACTAAACAACCTGCTCGTCTGTTTGCAAAAAATCATATGAAACATCTCAACTCTGTCTAACTGCCTAAATCACTAATACAAATGGGAAAAAGGACACACAAAGTGGTGGGTTTCTCTTGCAAGTTACAACTTGGCCCCTATTCTGTTCCTATTACATTAGCCTAGGTCTTACTTCTGGAATATATCTGCAACTAGAGTGAGGAAACCAATATTGACTCACTTATGCAAAGTACTTTGGGGATATGGCAATACCATTGGAATCATTTGTAGGTTTTCTTTGGGTGGCTAGAGGACACCATTTACACATTGGTTAACCACCTTCATTGGACTCAAAGACAACTTTGCAAATCTTTCTTTTGTGAGCTGCTAAGCTGCTGATCTGGTTGTGTGTGAACAGCCTGACAACTAATAACACATCCATTTTAGGTAGGCTTTGCTTAAATCAGGGTGTACACCGATGTAGCTTATTCCTATGTCTATGTAATCTTACAGTTTATGTTGTTAAGACAAAATACTTTACCAATAAGCCACCCTTCGGGCATTTGTCCACTTTCAAACACCTCGTACAGAGTACTTGTTCTTAACATACTGGAATCATGGCACGACCCTGGGTGACCAGTGTTGACACTCATGATGCGCTGTTTGGCGTCACACACTAATTGGACGTTCACAGAGTGGTACTGCTTGCGGTTCCGGTATTCACTTTCGTGGCTCCTTGGGGGCCTAATGGCTATGTGGGTGCCATCGATTGCCCCTAGGATTTGCGGCATGTGTGCCCGCCGGTAGAAACCCAACTTGACTTCATTCCACTCATTTTCATTCTGTGGCCAGTGGATAAAATTGGGCACTATATCCACTATGGCATTAATGACCAACATGAACACCCTTGAAACTGTGGGCTGGCTAATGCCCATGATACTTCCCGAAGTGGCTTGGAAGCTGCCACGCCCTAAAATATACAAAGTGGCCAGCAATCTGGCCATGCCGGGCACCGCATGGCCGCGCTGTGTGTCCGGGTCAATTTTCTCTGCTATGAGCTGGTAGAGGTGTAGAATAGTTCCTCGCTCGAGCCGGAACTTCCTCCTGACATCAGAATCCCGCAGCTTGTCCAAATAGATCCTTGGAGCAAAAATGCGTGGCTGGCGAGGTAAGGGCACACGGACTGGAGGTGCTGCTGCTGAAGGTGCTGCTGCTGCTGCTGCTGCAGCTTCCCCACCTTCTGCTGCCTCCTGTGCCAGGGCCTCCTCAAACAAGGCACCAATAAATGCCAGCATTGCACCATCTAATGCGTCTGGGATATCGTCCTCCATTTTGAACGCGCAAATTCGCGAATGCGCAGATATATATAGAAACGGCCGCTAATTATCACACCTGTGAGCCAGCTATAAAAGGAGCACATGGCCAATATGGCTGCTGGATGTTATAGATCGATGTTTCTTATGTGCTAGCAAGACCCTGTGACCCACAACCTACATTATCTGGAGGTAAGACAATTGTATCTCTCTCTCCCAAAAAAAAGGAAGGAGACAATTTGTACTTATCTTGGGTGTGCTTAAGTTGTCTATGGTGAATCCCCTCCAACCCACAATAGCTTGGGAACCCCTCAAGTGTCTTTTAATCATTGGCAGTTGGCCCCATGTGCATGTGGTTTGGACATGTGTTTTCTCATGTTTGTTAAAGGTGTGCAGTCTAGATTTGGCATCTAAACCTGCCCCCTTACCTTCCCAGCTTCCAAAGACACCATTTTTGCTTTCCTGATAACTGTAATTTATTATGTGCACGTATGTAGGTCATGCGATTTCTCATGTATGTTTAATGTTTGCAGCCTCCTTTTGCCTATAAAGGATTACACCACCACCACCACCACCACCACTGTGTTTGTGCCATTAGGTAAGTGTTTGGAGGGCCTCGTGTGATTTGTACCCCTATGCGTTTTCTTATGTGTTTTTTTTTTACATTTCTTTGCAGCCTCTTCTGCTCTTTGCCACCACCACCACCACCACCACCACTGTGTTTGTGCCATTAGGTAAGTGTTTGGAGGGCCTCGTGTGATTTGTACCCCTATGAGTTTTCTTATGTGTTTTTTTTTTACATTTCTTTGCAGCCTCTTCTGCTCTTTGCCACCACCACCACCACCACCACCACCACCACCACCACCACCACTGTGTTTGTGCCATTAGGTAAGTGTTTGGAGGGCCTCGTGTGATTTGTACCCCTATGCGTTTTCTTATGTGTTTTTTTTTTACATTTCTTTGCAGCCTCTTCTGCTCTTTGCCACCACCACCACCACCACCACCACTGTGTTTGTGCCATTAGGTAAGTGTTTGGAGGGCCTCGTGTGATTTGTACCCCTATGCGTTTTCTTATGTGTTTTTTTTTTACATTTCTTTGCAGCCTCTTCTGCTCTTTGCCACCACCACCACCACCACCACTGTGTTTGTGCCATTAGGTAAGTGTTTGGAGGGCCTCGTGTGATTTGTACCCCTATGAGTTTTCTTATGTGTTTTTTTTTTACATTTCTTTGCAGCCTCTTCTGCTCTTTGCCACCACCACCACCACCACCACCACTGTGTTTGTGCCATTAGGTAAGTGTTTGGAGGGCCTCGTGTGATTTGTACCCCTATGAGTTTTCTTATGTGTTTTTTTTTTTACATTTCTTTGCAGCCTCTTCTGCTCTTTGCCACCACCACCACCACCACCACCACTGTGTTTGTGCCATTAGGTAAGTGTTTGGAGGGCCTCGTGTGATTTGTACCCCTATGCGTTTTCTTATGTGTTTTTTTTGTACATTTCTTTGCAACCTCTTCTGCTTTTTTTGCCACCACCACCACCACCACCGTGTTTGTGCCATTAGGTAAGTGTTTGGAGGGCCTCGTGTGATTTGTACCCATATGCGTTTTCTTATGTGTTTTTTTTTTTTCCTTTTCTTTGCAGCCTCTTCTGCTCTTTGCCCACTACTACCACCACCACCACGACCAAGTCTGTTTGTGCCATTAGGTAAGTGTGTTCTGTAACTGTTCACTAATTATACTGTATATGAAGAGCAATCTGCAAATCCTGTTTTTTCTGTTTTCTCTTTTGTCATTTCAGATTTAGGAGTTTGGGGCTCTTTGCTGCTGCTGGACAGCCAGATTCTCTGCCCACCTCGTGCTCCCATGGCCCCACCCACTGGAAGGATGAGAAGGGCCAGGGGGGCCAGGGGGGCCAGGGGGGCCAGGGGGGCCAGGGGGGGCAGGGGGGGCAGGGTGGGCAGATCGTCTGGCTCTGGTGTGAGGGAGGCTCCAGCTGTATCCATGAGGGAGTCCACCATCCCCATCCCGGAGGAGGAAGCCGGGGGAGGTGTTAACACACCAAGTGGACAAGCTGGCTCTTCTGACAGTAGTCCTGGAGCGGGTCCGTCCACCAGAGTCAGCTTGTCCACATTAACCCGGCTTCCCCGTTTCACCCACAATCAGTGCTGTGCCCTGGTCCACGCCTATATGGCCAGATATCAGGCGATACATGGGACCAGGGCCGCGTCTTACTCAGTAACAGAGAAGAACAGATTGTGGGATGAAATCCGGGATGCTGTAAATGCACTGGGTGAAGCACCTCGCCACCGTGACAGTGTGCGGAAGAAGGTCAACGACATCTGTGGGTCCGTTCGGAAGAAGCTAATTGCATGGGCTGCGGAGGGTCTTTATGACCGTCAAGGTCGGCTGGATGAACGTGCACGAAGTTCTCTCTGGGATTATCAATTACCTTTCTTGAACATCATAGGACCCGATACCATCTTTCCCAGAGAGGACTTAGATTCGGATGCTTTGCACCGAGGTAGGATATTATCTTGGATGTCAATTGTGTGAGTTGTTTGGAAAAGATTAACTACTATCCTATGTGTGACATTAAGAGAATGTGATACTTGCCCTTCCAATTGTCCTTTTTTTGTTTTCCCCAACCTGCAATTTGTTCATCTGTAGCACGGATCTCAGCCCCTCCACAGCCCATGCAGCTTGGCGAACCAGACGGACTCACAGGTGTTGACATCAGTGCTGACCCTCCTCCTGGTAGGTCCAATATCATACTGTGCCAAACAATGTAGATGTTTTTTTTTGGCCAAGATAGCTCATATTGCTATGTCCTTTACAGAAGATCCGCAGCAGGGAACACACCCAGTGCAGCTAGGCCTGGAGGAAGGTGTTGGTATGTCTAGTCAAATAATGTTTTTTTGAATCTTATTAACCCCATTAACACACATGTTTTTTCTTAGGAAAGAGTGTTGCCTTTTAGATGTTTACCCTGCAAAACACAGTTGACAGCATTAATGGGTGCCGTCATTAGTAGGCAGACCAAGCCTTCTTAACCTTTGGGAGGGTTTAGCAAGTGTCCTATGAGCCCAGGAAAGCACTTTTGAATGTTTGGCCTCAATGCTTCATTCATGAAGCTAGGAGGGCAATCTGGCCATAATCATTACTGACTAAGGTTATGTACTAAACATGTTTTTTTTTTTTTTTTTTAAAAGAACATCAGGCCCCTCTTGACGTTGCAGCTGGAGTTGGATCAGGAGCTGGCGACGATTCTGCATCCAGTGCTGTGGTATGTGATATAAGGGAACAAGGTGCACATGTAACATTTCAATGGTAGCATTGATTTTGGACTAGATGTGGCTTACATTGTGTGTGTTAAATTAGTGCTATGACATTCTGACGATGCACCAGCACAACAAGAGTTCTATCTTGAACATCAGGGAATTATGTTATAATTTGGTGTGCCACTAATGTTCCAAAAACATCCAGGATCTTTAAAGTCCGGCCCGTCTTTGATTTTCCAGGTCCAAATTCATGGGTATCGTTTGGTTGGGTTGTCCTCTAGCCGATTGATGGCAAGATTTTAGACAACATACGTAGATGTATAAAGTCATTGGTGTAGTAACAGATTTACCAAAAGCATAAACAACCTACCACACCAGGGTTAATTGGGAACACCTTCATGTTGAATCTTTTTTGCCTTTGTCATATTAGTCCTACCAATATAATATGTACCCATTATCAGAAGTGTTGCTAGCTTGGATAATCTTACAATGAACAAGTACTCATTAGAAGCACATCAAACTTTTCAACGTTCTGCTTGGGGTGTTAAGTTGTCAAACTAATCAGAAATATTTAGTCATGATGTTTGATAATGATTTGGTCTATTTCTTCTGCTTTCAGGTAGCCTTAGATGCAGAGGGATTGTCACCTACCCAACTTCGTCCATCTATGCTGGATGTAGCCGAGAGGCTGCTTGATGAGTATCAGGTCCAAAATGAGTTAAGGAGGCGTACTCAGCAATCTACTGAGGCAGTACGTCTGCTCGGGCTCATACAGGAATCTGTAGCAACAATGGTACAGGTTCACCAGGATATGTTACAGGTTCAACAGGATATGCGTAACAGCTTGGTAAGTTTAGCAGACCAGCATCAACGGGATCGGCAAAGTGTTGACACTCAGGTGCTGGCCACACGCCAATGCCTGTTTGGATCTGAAGATGCCCCATTGGCAGAGCCCTCCCAAACATCTCACTCACCTGCCACTGCAGGTTGTGGTAGTGGGAGGGTAATGCCAGTGTTGGCCACTTGTCAGGCAGCTGGGGATGGGACAATTCCTCCTGTAGCCACTCCTAGCACTTCACACTCCGTTCGGACTCCCACACCCCTCAATGAGCAATCCTCCTGCACAACCTCAATGCGCACTGGTTCCACAGTACCCCTTCCACCTGACTACATTCCCTCCACACCTTTATCACTTCACTCCTCCCCAGGCCGTTCTTCTTTTTTGTCACCAATGCGACATGTCGTTTGCCCCCGCACCGTGGACCACAACAACCAATCAACCACCACTCCCCACACATCTTCACAACCCTTGCACCACCAGCAGCATCAAATAGCCTTGGAGCAGCAACGATCCCATCTCATGGTAATGGCACACGTTACCCAAATTCTTAGGCTGAGCACAGAGCAGATGGGACTATTGGCACAAGATCTTCAGTCTGGGACATTTCCAGGGTTCAACACCCTGCATCAGCAGCAGCCTCAGACACAAGATCTGATTCTAATGGGCCACTTTACCAGAACTCTAAGGCTAACCCCAGAGCAGATGGGACTATTGGCCCACCATTTGATGGCAGGAACCTTTCCATTGCTCACCACACTGCTTCAGTCACCACCACCACCACCAACTTAATTTCTTTTTTTTTTTTTTTTTTGGTTTTGTTAATGATTGTTACATTGGCCAATTTGTGGGGCCATTTTTTTTTTAAATTTGAGGGTGGCACAATATGATTTCTTATAGTGCTTTTTTTGGGGATGAAATAAAATTTTATGCAAAATGATTAGTTTGTGTTTGCTCTTTGGTTTTTTAGGAGTGTTGGTGGCCAAGTAATGGCCCTGGTTAATGTAGGCATTTATACACACGTGCTTCTCGATCTCCAAACATATGATTTCATGTAAATTTAGATAACTCAATGTTCACATAACGACCCAAGAAAAGGTCTCCCTTCAAATGTAGCTTCAAAACAAGTCTCAAGGCTAACATAAACCAAAGCCAACATACTAACAATTACAGACCACACCACTCAAGTAAACAAATACAACACAAAAGACATTCGATGTGTACACCAAAAAGAAAACTTGGGTAATAAAATAAATGTTTTAATAACACATGTGGGTGTCTACCAACTGTAGCGTACAAAAAATATATTACAATATATAATAGAATGAACTAAATTGCCAATGTAACATTTGTGTTGCAAAGAGCAACATACTTAAATTTAATTTAGATAAACATTTTAAACATTTTTTATGTTTTGACATCATTTTTTGGAAGGTTTTCACAAAAACAATTCATTTTTGTAAACATTTGTGGTTTTGTCCGTTGCCATAAAAACAACAAGGCTTTTTTGTAAACATTTTTGGTTTTGTCGGTTGCCATAAAAACAACAAGGCTTTTTTGTAAACATTTGTGGTTTTGTCCGTTGCCATAAAAACAACAAGGCTTTTTTGTAAACATTTGTGGTTTTGTCCGTTGCCATAAAAACAACAAGGCTTTTTTGTAAACATTTTTGGTTTTGTCGGTTGCCATAAAAACAACAAGGCTTTTTTGTAAACATTTGTGGTTTTGTCCGTTGCCATAAAAACAACAAGGCTTTTTTGTAAACATTTGTGGTTTTGTCCGTTGCCATAAAAACAACAAGGCTTTTTTGTAAACATTTTTGGTTTTGTCGGTTGCCATAAAAACAACAAGGCTTTTTTGTAAACATTTGTGGTTTTGTCCGTTGCCATAAAAACAACAAGGCTTTTTTGTAAACATTTGTGGTTTTGTCCGTTGCCATAAAAACAACAAGGCTTTTTTGTAAACATTTTTGGTTTTGTCGGTTGCCATAAAAACAACAAGGCTTTTTTGTAAACATTTGTGGTTTTGTCCGTTGCCATAAAAACAACAAGGCTTTTTTGTAAACATTTGTGGTTTTGTCCGTTGCCATAAAAACAACAAGGCTTTTTTGTAAACATTTGTGGTTTTGTCCGTTGCCATAAAAACAACAAGGCTTTTTTGTAAACATTTTTGGTTTTGTCGGTTGCCATAAAAACAACAAGGCTTTTTTGTAAACATTTGTGGTTTTGTCCGTTGCCATAAAAACAACAAGGCTTTTTTGTAAACATTTGTGGTTTTGTCCGTTGCCATAAAAACAACAAGGCTTTTTTGTAAACATTTTTGGTTTTGTCGGTTGCCATAAAAACAACAAGGCTTTTTTGTAAACATTTGTGGTTTTGTCCGTTGCCATAAAAACAACAAGGCTTTTTTGTAAACATTTGTGGTTTTGTCCGTTGCCATAAAAACAACAAGGCTTTTTTGTAAACATTTTTGGTTTTGTCGGTTGCCATAAAAACAACAAGGCTTTTTTGTAAACATTTGTGGTTTTGTCCGTTGCCATAAAAACAACAAGGCTTTTTTGTAAACATTTGTGGTTTTGTCCGTTGCCATAAAAACAACAAGGCTTTTTTGTAAACATTTGTGGTTTTGTCCGTTGCCATAAAAACAACAAGGCTTTTTTGTAAACATTTTTGGTTTTGTCGGTTGCCATAAAAACAACAAGGCTTTTTTGTAAACATTTGTGGTTTTGTCCGTTGCCATAAAAACAACAAGGCTTTTTTGTAAACATTTGTGGTTTTGTCCGTTGCCATAAAAACAACAAGGCTTTTTTGTAAACATTTTTGGTTTTGTCGGTTGCCATAAAAACAACAAGGCTTTTTTGTAAACATTTTTGGTTTTGTCCGTTGCCATAAAAACAACAAGGCTTTTTTGTAAACATTTTTTTTTTGGTTGCCAAAAACAAGGCTTTTTTTTTTTTTTTTTGGTTTTTTTGGTTCCCAAAAAAAGGGTTTTTTATAAATTTTTATATTTTTTTTGGTTGCCAAAAACAAGGCTTTTTTTGTTTTTTTTTTTTTTTTGGGTCCCCAAAAAAAGGGTTTTTTATAAATTTTTATATTTTTTTTGGTTGCCAAAAACAAGGCTTTTTTTGTTTTTTTTTTTTTTTTGGGTCCCCAAAAAAAGGGTTTTTTATAAATTTTTATATTTTTTTTGGTTGCCAAAAACAAGGCTTTTTTTTTTTTTTTTTTTTTTGGGTCCCCAAAAAAAGGGTTTTTTATAAATTTTTATATTTTTTTTGGTTGCCAAAAACAAGGCTTTTTTTGTTTTTTTTTTGTTTTTGGGTCCCCAAAAAAAGGGTTTTTTATAAATTTTTATATTTTTTTTGGTTGCCAAAAACAAGGCTTTTTTTGTTTTTTTTTTTTTTTGGGTCCCCAAAAAAAGGGTTTTTTTTTAAACTGTTTTTGATTTTTTTGTTAGATTTTTGTTTATAATGGGCAACAATTACAAATGTGACATTTCTTTGTGTTGCAACGTGCAACATAAGTAAACAAACCACAAAAAAAAAATACTAGGATCTTTTTAAAGGTGTGACATTCCTAACGAATGGCTCCTTAGGGTCTGGATCCACGCCACAAAGGTGTTCCAAATATAGAATTCGGTCTCCGCACCACCTCATATAATCCAGGAGGACCTCGTAGGTGAGGTGGGTGTGCCCTGGGTAGAAAAAAACATGACAATTAGTTTTAGGCAAAATGATCCAAACAAGGATTGTAATTAATGTGCCTCAACAAATATGCTTAGGAGTCTATTGGTTGGCTTTTATCAACACTCTGAAGCAAATATGCTAAATTGCTGTTGTAAACCTTAAACTCAAACTTTCACAGCAAATTGTTCAAAAGGTTACATAAGATGGCTTGGAATGTTAGTAGCAGTTCCACCAAAGCTAAGTAAAATGCTTTTCTGCATGTAAACACAAGCAATCATTTTGAAGAATGTAAGGTGTTTTGGGTTCAATTGGTCAACACGATACATGTGCACACATTTATCTCTATCACCATTGGAATCTGTGGAGCGTTCTCTCTCACTCTTACTGTCTATAGATTGAACCTGACACATAGTAGAGACTCACCCTTAGGAATTTTGAGGGCCAGTTCTGGACGGAGCAGATGTGTCTGCTCCCCTGATCTCCTTTCCGCCATCCCAGCTGTGTTAAGAGAGAAGAAAAAGTTTATCAACAAATGGACTCACGCTAACTGTAGGTTACGCAGTCATGAAAACGCTCTAACACCCACTCATTACCCCTCCACATTTCCCTGAAAGTTTTATTTAGACATTGATATGGTGGTGATGCAGATTTGTACAGTGCAAGCGTCATTCTTCTGGGTGAAGCTTGTAGCGTTAAGGATACGTACTCCCTGCTTTTGTGCTGATTGTGTTTTTCTGATGTTTTTGGTGCCTCAGCCCTGCCTGTTCTAAGTGTTGGAAACATATCATTTTGGGAGGGCTGCGGAAAACTAATCAGGTTAGACTTACACTCTCTAGGTTTTTGGGGACAAGAGAAATAACAATCCTCCTTTTTACATGGCCCCTGTACACACCTCTAGGCACCTCCCTCCTGTTGTTTGACCCCACAGCAGGCAGCTTGCTATGGAGGCACATGAGATGAAGCCAAGCACCCTGTGCCTGTTCAGGCACTAGGCTGTGAGCCAGCCTTGCCCCCCTCCCTTCCAATGGTCTCAATGATTAGGAGTGACAGCATCAGGAGGCAATATTGGCATGCTGTCACCTCAGTTAAGGAGGAGGGGGAGTCTGTTCCAGACAAGTATTAGTGCAAAAATTTGGACCGTAAAAAATGGTCCCAGTAAGTCTTAGGGGGAATATGCACACCTATCACTTGGAATACTAATGCATAGAATGCATTCACATAAAGAACCCGCTGCCTTTAGAACAACTTGAAGCCTGAGCGGGGACATACACAGTTAGCATTTCTCCACTTACTAAGTAGACACATTACTGGAAAAGCACACAACTTACCATCATCAGGTTTTTTTGGGGCCCCTGAAGTGGATGGCGTGGCTGGCTCTGGAGAAACTGCACAAAAAGAACACAAATTGTGAACTGGAATGTGGTACATTACCGAGGAAGAGTATTTATGAAAGATTGACAAACACACATTTTCAGTGTTGACTAAATCAGGACATGATTAAATTACAATGTCCCCTAAAAATTTACAAGTACAAAGCACACCATTTCCAATGTAGAGAAACTAACACCAATTTAGAATAGGGTGGCTTGAGATAACTTACAAAAGATAACATGTCCTGTAAAGCTCCCCAAAACCACCTTTCAAACATGAAGGTTAAGCAAGAGTGTTTCATGACCAACCTTCCTGTCACATATAGCAAAACTACACTTGCTTTGACTCCAACTTAGATTATCCTAGATACACATCATCCTAGCACACACAATTCATGTGAGAATCTAATTTTAGGTACTTACAGACTAGTTCAGGGGAGCCTGGAGTGGGGGAGGATGGGGGAGACCCTACATGGGGGGATGGTGTCCCTTCATGGGGGGATGGCGTTGTATCTCCTAGAAACACAAAGACACAAATACAATCCTTGAACAAAAGCTATTTGATAAAGGCACACAGAAAGTAGTCTGGAAACATTGAAGGTAGTAGTTACAGTGGACTGGGTAAGCAGTGGCCCCTCTTCCCCAGTCCTCCACAACAAACATCCTCAATGTCAGCTGCTACAAAACCCCAATGTCAAAATATATATATTACAGCCCTTATATTTACCAGGACACATTGAACACACAAACACATGTAGAATACTTACTTCCCCTTTGAGGAGAGCCCAGGTCCTCATCCGAGTCGGACCAATTGGCCTCTTCTTGGCCAACAGTTTGTTCCTGGCCCGGATCCAGGCGACTCGGCCCTGCCTGAGGCTCCTCTCTTGCTGAAGTTACATCAACCACAAAAGAAAACAAAACAAACAATCATTCCTCCAAGTTCGACCTAATACACAACACACCAGCACATCCACATTACTTACAGGGGGCCTGAGAAGGCTGAGCCGCAACATCCAGATCACTGGTTTCTAAAATAAAAGAAAAACATTATATATTATTTATGGACACAAATAGGCAGTAACCTCTCATCATGCTAGCACCATACTCAATGCCCCTACAATTCAGAACATAGAAGTGCACTTACACCAATGAGATGCATTGACCATGTTTTAAAACAGGAGGGCACCATGCAAATTAAGCGGGCGCCTAAGGCCTCGCACCTACAGGGGCCTTGCGGCCAGTGGCGGAGCACCAACATTTCGAAGGGCGCAGTCAGGGAAATCTCCCAAGTAAAAGATTGCTTTCAATCCTCGGATCAAAAAGTTGCAGCAGTGTGCTGCAGTCCCTTCACTGCGTCTGCCAGGTGTCTGTTGTCCGCTGACACTTACTCCTCCTTCTCTGCCTGGGGATTGGCCGTCTGATCATGTTATCCTAAGATGTGGAGGAATCGGTAGGTGTGTACCTGCACCAGTAGGAAGTGACTGGCCGGTCAACTCACTCTGCTATCATCAGTTGTTGCTCTGGGAGGAGAGCTCCGCCCTGGACCCGGAACATACAGGTAACCAGGCCCAGACTTGATATTTTGCAGGCTGGTCATAGATTTGTTGTGTCCACTATGCAAAGTGGTTGAGTAGCCCCAGGGAAGTTGGAAGAGTCTGAAAATGGTTGGTGGAGGAGGAGGAGAAGAAGGCCCTGGGTGGCTGGGGGACAAGGAGAGGGCCCCTGGGGGTTTTCTAGAGGAGGAAAGATCCACAATGACGCCAGAGTCAATTGCCAAGGAAGAGAGTGGAGCTGAGCAAGTCCTGCCTATCTGACATGAAAGCCAAACATGGTGTAGATGGAGCCCTTTGCCCTACACAATGACAGCACCAGAGGTGGAAGGTGAGTGGTAGCGGGTCTTTGACATTATAGAGCATATGGACTCTGTCCATTATTGGTAGTTTTGTTTGGAGTTGTCCTTTAGATGTTTAACTGTGTTGTTTTTGACCCGAGCTGTGAGGGACTGAGGTATGACAGCCCACTATGCTGAGACTTATAGTGCCCTAGAATGTTGAGGACTGAGGAATCCTTAGTCCCTAACAGAGGGCACTACAAGTCTTAGCATAGCAGGCAGTATTTCCTCATTCCCCTACAGAGAGGATTACAAGTCCAAGCAGGTAGCCTTCTGCAGTGGGACTTGTTGTGCCCTTGACTGTGGTGGACTGAGGAAGGGAAGTGTAAGAGGGTCTCTGTAAGCTCAGATGTATGGGGGAGCTTTGGGGAACACAGAGTTCCCTTTTACACCAGAGTCCCCAGCTTCCCCCCTCAAATAATGGTTCCCAAACTCTCCTTATATCAGAGTCTTCACACTTCCCTCTTACAGTGTAGTAAGTCTGGAGACTCCGATGTAAAGGGGGCTCTGTAAAATGTGATTAGAGATTAGAAATTTCTAACATTTTTATTTTCTACTTACGATCCACAATTTTCAGCTGCTCAAATGGCTCGCTGCCTCTGACTGCATATTGGAGTGTGGCCGTCCTCCTCCTCCCCTTCTTCACCAAAAGCACAAGAGGGTGCCGTCCGTCCGCTTTGGCTAGAAGCAGAAGAAAAAAAAAAACATAAAAAATACGAATGTACATAGTAGTATTAAAGGTTGTGAAGAGACACTTGATGGAGGTAGGAAAGGTAGGAGCGAGAGGGAGGGGGGGGGGGGTGTTGGTATTAGTGTTGTTGCATAGCTAAACACATGTCCACCTACCCAAAAAATTGTAACCTATCTGGTCACATGTAATGTATATTTTTACTTACCGGAGATTTGCTCCACAGCCTTTAGCAGGAGCCTGGGTGAGCGCCTTTTGGCATCACTCCAGGCCCGCTGCAGATCCACTATCTCAGGCAGAAACTGAAATCTCCGCTGCAGCCTCATCCGGAGACGACACATCATCTTGTGCTTTTGGTGAAGATGCGTATAAACTTTATCATACCCCCAGAGGAGGAGGAGCTGTGGAAAGAGCAGTGTATGTTTGAGTCCAAGTATGTCCAAAATAGTACAGTCTTCAAATAACATGCTAGGTCGTCTTTGAGATATTGTAGAACAAAGAATTCCATTTCTGGTGATACATATACATCGATGTCCAAATCTACCTCCATGACATAGGTTGCCCCACACTGGTGATTTCCTCTACATGATATAGCCATTTTCTCAATTGGCCTTTCATGACACACCCAGGGCCGCCATCAGGGGGGACAGGCAGTCACTGTATTTACAACCTTATTGCTGTCCATTTAGCAGGGTGCAAGTAACTTTACACACATGTAGCATAGGTATCAACTTTTGTCACCATGTTAAAAGGACAGCAGTATGGGTAGCATTACAGTGACTGTTATTAGTCCAGGCTCACTAAACTAGCCAATGCTTGGAAAAGCAAGCCATGCAGATTGCTTTTCAGGTCCCTTTTAACACGAGCTGTCTGATTGGGTGTGGCTGTTAATTTTTGACGCAGACCTGATAAGCCCCTCAATTCTCCTTTATGGAGTGTTATATGTAAATGGGATTGCTTCATTTGAGATGCAGATTTAAACTGTGTATGGCCAGGCTGAAGGTACCCAAGTTGATTGGTCGATCACCTGGAGGACAACGTACAACCAGTCTGTCAGATTTTACACACACTTATCGCTAGCATCTCTTGTAGCCACTAGCAATAATCACTGTGTTTTCCTGGCAGGGGCAGCACCAGGAGAACACAATGGCTCCGCAGGAGGGTTTCCCCTGTCTGTGTTGATGGTGGAATCAAGGCAAAATGTTTTTCCTGCAAGCCACGGGACAAACAAAGATATTTTTTTAATGAATCCATGATTTTGCCAAAATGGAAAAAAAAAGATGTTTGCTTTGTATATTCTTAAGTTTGCTACATAACTAGAACATGTAACAGTGTTATATCATTGCAGGAGATTTCCCTTCACTTCCTGTCTTGGTGTCACCAGGACAGGAAGTGAGGGAATCTCCCGTGGGGATACAGCCAGCAATTCTTTCCTTTTATATATACTATGGACATTATAAGGCAACAATTGCAAGCTATTTCCCCACAGTGATATTCCCCTCACTTCCTGTCTTGGTGACACTAAGACAGGAAGTGAGGGAAAATCTCATGCAATGATATCACCCTACTAGAAATTGTAGTTCCGTCTAAAAAGTATACATAAAGTAAGCACTTGGTTTCCAAAGTGGCAAAATTATGGAGGAGTTAAAACCCCATAGTGTGATCGGGTAATCTGACGGTGTGTTCCTACACTCCTCAATGTGTCTGTTCATTAAGCTGTGCTGAATTATCCTTGATTCACAATTCCTGCAAGAGTTGCACATGGTATGTGGGAGATGCAAATTTAAGGTGGCATAATTATCCACACAATCACACATAATCCTTTTTAAAGGTCACCAGCAGAATTTGATGGCATAGTGGTTCACAGCAGTGCCATCATATTCCAGTTAGATCTGTCAATTAACAAAGCAATGGGATCTGGGGGTGTATTTAACTTGCAATGGACACCCCCATTCATTATCATATGGCAGTGTGAGATGGGTCTGTTGGGAATGTGATCCATTGAGACAAGTGATTATACACTCATGTGTTTCTTTTAGAGGTGATTTGTTCAAGGCAATCCTTTGAAGACATGACCATTCCAGATTTTTGTGATCACTGATTCCATCTCAGGTGAACCAATTAGCTGCTGTGTGCAGATCCAGCTTATGATGGTAAGAGTGTCAGACAAGACAAACGGGGCCGAGCTTGCAGTGTGTATGGATGTATGTAAGGCAATAATTTTTTGCATTATGCATTTAGGGAATATAATGTTTCTAATCTTGCATATATGAAAAGGGTCAATACATTTGTCTTTATCTAGATAGATTCCAAAGCGTCAGAGCAATCTGTCACAGATAATTGGGTTTCATTTTGTGTAAAAGTTGAAACGAATCAAATCTATCTATATACAGGCATAGCCCACTTTAAGTACACAATGGGACCAGGGCATGTATGGAAACTGAAAATGTACTTAAAGTGAAGCAATCCCTTTTTTCTTTTCTCGATGCATGAAAATACACCAGCTCCATTGTAAATTTTGGCCACATTGACATAGCCTTACTCCCAAACCATGTGGGAGCATGTTAAGGGGATCCAGGACTATGACATGATAGATTACCTAGGCAAGCTGGCCAGCCACAAAATGGATATGGTGTAGTCCTGGGTACCTGGGTACCCTGTCGTTGCTCCCTAAGTTTGTTATCCCTGTCACTTATGGTTTGTGAGCAGTGTCATGGCAAGCTGAACAAGCTGTGTCCTTACTCACGATTGTATATAAAGTGAGTGTACTTAAAGCAGGGTATGCCTATCTATATCTATATAGAAAGTTCAGAGATGTGAACCTGTTCCCTATTATATACACTAATATATGGTATATAACATATTCTATAATGTATCTAATGTATATATATTGTATATAATATATACATAGTATATATATTGTCTAATATATATATTTTTTAGATACACATACATACATCTATATATATACACATAATATATATATATACATATAATATATATACATATAATATATATATATATACATATAATATATATATATATATATACATATAATATATATATATATATATACATATAATATATATATATATATATACATATAATATATATATATATATACATATAATATATATACATATAATATATATATATATATATATATACATATAATATATATATATATATATACATATAATATATATATATATATATACATATAATATATATATATATATATATATACACATATAATATATATATATATATATACATATAATATATATATATATATATATACACATATAATATATATATATATATATACATATAATATATATATATATATATACATATAATATATATATATATATATATATACATATAATATATATATATATATATATATATACATATAATATATATATATATATATACATATAATATATATATATATATATATATATACATATAATATATATATATATACATATAATATATATATATATACATATAATATATATTAATATATATATATATACATATAATATATATATATATATATATATATATATATATATATACATACATATAATATATATATATATATATACACATATAATATATATATATATATATACACATATAATATATATATATATATATATATATATACATATATATATATATATACATATAATATATATATATATATATATATATATATACACATATATATATATATATATATATATATACACATATATATATATACACACATACATATATATATATATATATATATATAGGGAACAGGTTCACATCTAGGAAGTTTCTATAACAGGAAGCTTCTAGATCACGTCTAATAGGCAGAAAGTGCATGCGCAGATCAGCAGACCAAAAGTTTCTTGCACACCCGCTAGATAAGCGACCCACCCTGCCACCATCCCCCATCCCCCATCCCGCACCCTGCACACTCACACCCCCTCCTTACCTTACACACAAATGCCACGATTTCGTCTGTAAACAGTGCAGGAGCCATGATGCACACTTACGACAGGGCCTGGACAATTTCCGGAAACGTGTGCACGCAGCAAAAGTTTCGTTTCCGGTTTCATGTATAAATGTGAGAACGCGGTTTTGTATATTCGCGAATTCGCGAATAGTGAACATACACAACCATTAAGCAGATTTAACTTAGAAAAAGAAATACAAATACATACATTTGTGGACACCAGAAAACTTTATTTAGACACATGAAGACATTTTCAAAAAAAAATTGGAAACATGCTGTTTATTACATTTGTATTTTTCAAACCAAAACAACCTTTGTACAACATTTAGACCATATACATCGACAAAGAGCCCATAATCAACAGATGCATGTGCAGATTGACAGAATTATGTTAACAGCAATAAATACTTACAGAGAGTCAACACACAACACAGCCAAATCTCACCTCCATAAATAACAAAGGGCCAAAAATGTTACCCATAAAACATGTGACACACAAATATATTGGACCTCTTCGTAGGTCAAATCTTTCCTGATGTCTGAGTGAGCTATATATAATCCAAGCAAACACACCCAGAATGGTAACGCCCAGTCCAAAAATTAACTGTGTGTATCCTGTGTGTTTTGGAGCATGCTCAGTTGCCAAAACAAGGGAAATAGAAATGAGGAATAGAAATGTATGTAGGTGTGTATAGTATATGTGAATTGAAAAAATTCTCTCTTGAAGTTTGCTAGTCATTATTTAGAATGTTTAGATACAGGAATACATACATATATATACAATTACGTGAGAGAGAGAGAAATATATATTTAGGGAAACAATTGAAACACACCTTTTGGGATTTGAGAAGTGAGATTGTGACGATTGACCAGATATGTAAGCCAACAATCTGACTCATCACTCATGAACATCCCTAAATTTGGCGTGGCAATTATATCAGGCGTTCTTATGTGCATTTTGGCTGGCGTTTTCCCAGGCGTTTTGACATGCATTTTTTGGGCAGGCATTGTTATATGAAATCACCTACAAAAGCCCCAAAAACAGACCACAAACACGTACATGTGAACGTAGCCCGTTTGGGGGCGTTTGAGGGGGATTTGTCCAGCTCAAGGATCAGCTCCCAAAACAGGCAAAAAATCCAATCCTATTCAGTTCAATGGCCCCTGTTCCCATGTGAGCATTTTGACGGCATGAGGAAAACACCCAACGCTCACTGAGAAATAGCACAATGATTAGGGAGTCTGCCTTCCTGCTGTAGGTTTGTAAGTTCGAATCCGGAAGGTGCCCTCTGTATGGGCAACACTTGGATATCTCCAATCCTCCAAATGTTGACATCATTAATTTTGTTCATGTTTGAAAAAGGCATGTGTATCAGCAAACTTTTAATCCAAAGACATGAACAAAATACAAAAGATGCCCCATAAAGTCAATATGTAGCAATATTGTGAGCTAAAGCTCTATTTGTTTGTTGGGCATACTTTGCTAATTAGCCAAGTATAAGGGATATATATATATATACCTTCAGTTAAATGTGTAGTAAAATGGTAACACTTGGCCATACCCATATGGAAGAAAAGGTAGTATTTGCAATATATTTCTAAAAACATTCTTTGGAAACACATAAAATATTGTCAAAATTGTGACATTTCCTTGATATGTGTGAAATGCTAATAATCTTTCTTTGAAATATGTTTTACATCTATTTTTTTTCTATCTGACGACCAATTCCCCAATGTAATATTTTGTGGGTTTTTTCAGAGAATGTGGAGGTTCTATATAAACACTGTAGATTTGACTGCTATGATTTCGGAGTTAGCAGGAAAGGTGTATGGAATGTGATGGTGTTTACTAAAGGATCCCTTGTTGGAAGTGTGCATGTTTTTCCAATTCCGCCGGTTTTTGCCATTTTCTATGGGCGAGACAGCGGATTTGCAAGCGGTATTCAAAAAAAAATTGACCCAAAATCGCGCTGGCGAAATTTTTTGAGCCAATTTGACGTTGCGCATGCGCACATTCGCGAGTTCGCAGCTCGCGGCTGGAGGAGCTGTTTAACCTTTCCACACTTTCGCAGATATCTCTCTTTCTAAGTCAGTTTTTGAGATTTTTTAAACGCAAGTCATCTCCAAATTGACTTCCACACCTTCCACAGTGATTTGGGATTTTTGGGGGTACAGGGGAAAATTTGGCTAAACTTTAGTCGAGCTTTTAGCTGGCGTGGTTTTAAGTCGCGCTCTGACCATATTGCATCTTAATGAATCTCACACTAGGCGCTATTTTCCGCCCGCCGTTCTTTGAATGCCAATTTCAGACTTAAATAATCGCCGCTTCGCAAAATCACGCCGAAACGCCAATTCGCCGTACTATGAATCAGGCCCTTAGTGTCTAGGGGGTCTAAAAAGTGTACATGTGAAGAGTGTACCTGTGAAGTTTCAGCTCTGTAGCATGTCTAGAACCAGAAAAAAAGATCATTTTTCAGTAGAGCAGGGATGGTGGGAACCCCTTTTACACCTATATGATCTTTTTTTCTGGTTCTGGACATGCTACAGAGCTGAAACTTCACAGGTACGCTTTTTAGACCCCCCCAGACGCTAATCCAAAAAAAGTCATGCCTGCCACCGTATATATCAGTGGTGGGTGGGCAGTGGCACTGCAGTGGGCACAGTACACTCTGTGGACCTGACAGTCACTGGCACCCAGGCAACTGCAATTATAAAAAAATATATATATTTTTACTTTGCAAGCTGCTGTGCCACCGTATATATATCAGTGGTGGGTGGGCACGCAGTGGCACTACAGTGGGCACAGTACACTCTGTGGACCTGACAGTCACTGGCAGCCCAGGCAACTGCAATAATAAAAAATATTTTTTTTTTTCAATTTGCAACAAGATGCTGTGCCACAGTATATATATCAGTGGTGGGCAGTGCACTGCAGTGGGTACAGTGCACTCTGTGGACCTGACACAGCACTCACTGCAATTATGACAGAGTAAAAAAAAATATATTTTTGAAAATGCAAGGTACTGTGCCTGTGCCACCCGAAATGAGTGTGGTGTGCACACAGTACAGTCTGTGGTGGGTCTGTGGCCTCTCACACACAGCGGGCAGGCAACTGCAGTGTACAATAGATATATATATAATACTCAATTACCAGCCCTAAAAAGGGCTTTTGGGGACACTATATATATATATATATATATATATATATATATATATATATATATATATATATATATATATATATAAAAATTACACAAATACCAGCCCTTAGAAGGGCTTTTTGGGGTGCTGTCAGGATGCTGTCCTTACAGCAGTAGTGGACCAAGAACACTGACTAGCAAGACCAGGAACACTGACTAACAACTGTCCCTAGCTATTAACAGCAGCAGCAGCAGCAACACTCTCCCTGCTCTCACTAACACACTGCTTCAGAATGATCTAAGATGGATGCTGCCCTTGCTTATTTATAGGAGGTGGGAGGGTGTGGGAGGGAGGTATGCTGATTGGCTGGAAATGTGCCTGCTGACTGTGAAGTTCAGGGTCAAAGTTTGCCTCAATGATGTATTATAGGGGGCGGTCCGAACATCGCATATGTTCGCCCGCAGCGGCGAACGCGAACATGCTAAGTTCGCCGGGAACTGTCCGCCGGCGAACAGTTCGGTACACCTTTACTGACCAATGTAAGCCCCCCCTGTCAGTAGTAAGTGGTTTGTCTCTTCTCTGTAAATGATACATCTGCAAGAGAGCTTGTTGTTTTGAAATACAACAGGCTTACTGGTCAGATCACCAGAGGAAAGAAAAAGAAAACAAATGCAGCCATCACATCTAAGAACTTATACGCTGCCATATAATAAATGTTTGCTTTCATGTTTAATAGTGCTTTAAGGAAAGAATTTTTAAAAAAATCAGTGCCCCATGATTCCCTCAACAACTGGAATCCCCATTAGAGACTACAATGTGCCCAGAGGTCAGCTGAGGGGCCGGAAAATGCCCATGCCATTGCTGCTATAGGGCAGTAGTGAGCTGCTAAGTGCTTACTGACACGGTAAATAAATATTTGCCCAGTGGACCAAGTAATGGTCTCCACTCCAGCAAATGAAATATGATTTTCCATTAGTCATCTATAAAAATGTACTTTTCAACATGGGAATGACAGCATATGATGCTTTACTAAACACTACTCTATAACATATATAAAAAGTGGTTTTCAATCACCTGCAGGGTCTTCGTAGAAGGGAGAGGGCATCAGTTGTATGAATAGGAAAGACTAGGATGTCTACTAAACATTAGGAGGCCGATGAGAAAGATCAGCTCTGTGTGCACTGTAAGTTGCACCTGAAATTGCCAGGTTTGCTCCACAGGTGTGGAATGTCTCATGCTTTTATTTATTTTTTTTACTTCAGTGTGTCATTGTCCTGCTATTGTTACCAAATTCCAGGGTCCTGCAGACCATACCCGTTTCCTTGAAAGTCTCTCTTAAAGTTCGTCTCTGGGCAAAAAAAAAAAAAAGGTTTCCTATGCAGTGGGGCTGTACCCACACTACATGGGTCAACTGCTCTTTTTGTCTAGTGATCAGTGTTAATTTCATCAATGAAAACATTTTTGTCAAAATTTTCATCAGCGGCATTTTTACAGTGACGAAAACGAAACTAAAAGTACAGCTGATTTTTGTCAACTGACGAAAACTATGACGAAAATTAAATCAGTTTTCATTAATGAACGAAAACAAAACGAAAATGTGAGGCAGGAACGTTTACCCAACCTCCAGTTTTCACGGAGTGTGTAGTTACAATTACAGCAGGCCTGAGGCCTCCCCTCAGACCACCATCTGTCCAGACCACTGTGTGTGCATTACAGGTCTCTTCTGACCACTGGCAGTGGCATCCAGGGCACTGTGCATTACAGGCCATCCTTCAGACCTGAGACCACCATCCAGCACTGTGCAGCATTACATCAGGCCTCCTCTCTAACAACACGCATCAAGGGTACTGTGCATTACAGGCCATCTCTCGGACCGGAGACCAAATCCAGCACTGTGCAGCATTACAACAGGCCTCTTCTAAACCACCGGCATCTAGGGCACTGTGCATTACAGGCCGTCCCTCAGAGTGACCATTGTCTAGAGCACTGTGTGTGCATTACAGGCCTCCTCTGACCACTGGCATCCAGAGCACTGTGCATTACAGGCCATCCAAGTCAGACCTTAGGAACACCATCCAGCACTGTGCAGCATTACAGCCCTCCTCTGACCAACGGCATCCAGAGCACAGTGCAGTATTACAGCCCCTTCAGACCACTGTCCAGATCACTGTGCAGCATTACAGGCCTCCTCACTGTCTGCACACCATCCAGAGCACTGTGCATTACAGGCCTTCTCCTCAGACTGAGTCGGTCCTCCTTATTTCCTATCCCCACTGCTGCACAGGAAATGTCGGCATCTGTGACTGGTAAAAAGAGAAGAGAAGATCTATGGATGTATTTTACATTTGGTGTTTAGGACAACAAGACCCTTTGCAAACCATGTGGAGCGACACTCACTGCTAAACTTGAAACATCATTTGTGGACAACTCATCCTGAAATTTATACAAAGGTAAGCACAGCACTTAACTCCACTTGTTGGGGACAGTCTTATCTATGTACATTGCAGGGATTTTTTTTTTTTAACAAACATTCTTGCAGTCAGATTTCATGCCTTTTGTTATTCTGAAGTAATAGCTGTTTGTTTGTCTGTCCATGTTGTGCACTCTAGTTACCGAATCTTAATGGGACTGATTTCATAATATCTATCAGTTGTTGCTTTCCCCCGAATTGAAGTATCTCACCAAAATATATATAGAAGGATGTGGTCACTAGGAGGGGCTAGGGCACTGTCAATTTTTGCACGGCACAAGGCCCCCAGAGGCCTAAGGCCAGCCCTGGGAAGGGCCATACATGTAGTATATTATAGAGAGACAACTTGGAGCTGACTGTTTGGGTGGAGAGAGAAAAATCAGAATAACTAGAAATTTCCCCCCTAATTAAACTCCACAAATACAGAAAACCTCAAATGATGGGCCAAGTCAAGCCAGTGAACCACAGCAAACTGTATACACTGCTCTTTTAGGTGCTTCAAAATACAAAATTTACTCTAAGGAACAACAGGCTAGGGAGGAGGCCATAGCAAGATGGATTGGGCGCTTACCAATAAGAACAATTGAAGATGAAGACTTTGTTAGCATGATGAAGACAGTAGATAGAAAGCTGACTGTTCCAAAGAAAAGAAGATTATGGAGCATTGTGGCCCTGGTCAAGCACATTCAACATGTAAAAAAAGAGCAACAGGAGAGCACCTCTAAGTGCAATATTTAATAAGCATAGGGCACACCATGGAGCAGGGGAACACAACGTGTTTCCAAGCATGCGCAAAGTTCACACAGAGCATGCGCGCTCCTTTATCAAGCCAAAGTAAAAGGAAGAAGAGTTTATATAAATGGACGGGGCTGCAGAAACGTATCTGGGAACCATTGAAAAGTGATTATTCTGAATAGAAGAAAAGCTTCATTCTTGGATCTGCAGAAAGTTATCTTGGAACCATTGAAAAGTGGTTATTCTGGATAGAAGAAAAGCTTCATTCTTGGATCTGCAGAAAGTTATCTTGGAACCATTGAAAAGTGGTTATTCTGGATAGAAGAAAAGCTTCAGTCTTGGAGTTTTCTGTAAGCCTCCAGAGAAGATGAAGGACATCAATTTCCTGAATAACTTTTTGAAGCCCGTCTATCTACATAAACTCTGCTTTCTTTTACTTTGGCTACACTTGATAAAGGAGTGCGCATGCTCTGTGTGAGCTTCGCGCATGCTCTGAAGTGCATTGTGTTCCCCTGCTCCACGGTGACATCACACGACAGCCGGTGCTGCGTTCCAACCAGTAGCCCGCACATCGAAGATCCGGAACTTGTTCATCTCTTTCTGGAGACAGCACACTGGATTACGACTTTACATCCCATAGCTCAGACGCCTGGATTTCCCAGCCGCTGAAGCAGCCTCTCCTGAGATGAGCTTTACCTTTCATTGTTATGTGAGTTTTTATTTGGCAATCTGCCCTATGCTTTTAAATTTTGCACTTAGAGGCGCTCTTCTGTTTCTATTTCTTTACATGGATCTTTGAGTTGGCTTCACTCCAGAGGAGAAGCTTTGCCCTAGTGCGGAGCATTCATTGACTATCTACAGCCCACCCATTTTAGCCATTGGACTATTTATGGACTTCATTGATTTTTTAAACAGTTGACTATTTGGTTTTACCTGTGCACTAGAATTTTATGTTTAAGCACATTCAATGTCATCGCAAGACTCCTTAAACTGAAAGAGTCCGTCTGCCAAATCGCAAACATCATGGGATGGGACAGCTTGCTCCCTAGTGAATGGCAAAAGCTCACATCATTGCATGACCTACTGCTGCCATTTGCAGAACCTACTAAAACCCTCCAGAGTGACACCATGTCCATGTCCCTGTCTATCCCTGCTCTCTTTGATCTACTCAGCCACCTTGAGGACTTTAAACAGAACACTAGCTTCCAAGACCTTGCCACAATTGCACAGATACTTAAAGGGTGTGTTAACCAGAGTTTTGCTTCATTTTTAGATCCAACTGATGAAATGTTCTCGCCACTTGCATCAGCTGTTTGTTATGTCAACCCTACTGTCCGTAAAACCCTTATTGATGAGAGAGATGAGAATATTCAGGAATCGCTTAAAAAGGCAGAGGAGTATGCCATAAGAAAATCCACATTGCCCCACACACAACATGATGAATTGTCTGAAGATGATGTGGAACAGGAGCATATTGAAAAATCGTAGGAAGTAGAAGAAGCACTGGCATCCACATCTAAGCAGCCAATCTTTCAGTTTCTTTCTAAATGCCGCAGAAGACCCAGGCAGAGGATCTCCCCAAACAGCATAAAACAGCAGATCAGAAAATATAAGAAAGAGCTTTTGCACCAAGTTGAGGAGGACACCGCAAAAGATTTTTGGCTGTCAAAGAGTGACATTATTTATCACCAGCTAAAACCTTCTGCTTTAGACCTGCTGGCTATGCCAGCTTCTCAAACCTGTGCAGAGAGGGTATTCAGTGTCACAGGTGACCTCTCTAGAGGCCAGGGGAATAGAGCAAGGGTCATGTTGGCACAAATTGCTTTCCTTAAAATGAATCAAAACAAATAGAAGTGTTCTAACATAAGAAGCATACCTAATAATCGTGGGTTGTGCTTAGTATAGGGTTGTGCTTTGTGATAGGAAGAATCAATAGTTCAACAACAGTTTTAATTGTCAATTAAATTCATAGAAAAAATGCACAGGCTACAAATGCCATTAGTATATGGAACAATACCAACCACCACTTTTTATCAACTGCTCTCTCTCATAGCATTGACAAATTTGACAATAGAGGTAAATATCACACTAATGAAAAAGAAAAATAGATCAGTATAGGTCAAAAGGGGCAGCCTTACGTCGGGGTCCTGCCTCTGTAGTCGTTTTAGTGCAATATTTATCTCTATTGTCATTGCAAATGCTGAGAATTAACACTGTTGAAAAATTAAACTGACAGTAAACTGATTCTTATTGTAGAAATAAGCATTACCCTCCTCAAGTATTGGTTTATTATGCTGTGCCAGACTGGCAGTGAAAGTGCCTGTGCAGTGTGCTGTCTGTATGTGCTTGTACATGTACAGCTGTGGCCAAAAGTTTTGAGAATGACACCAATATAAATTTTCACAAAGTCTGCTGCTTCAGTGTTTTTAGATCTTTTTGTCAGATGTTACTATAGTATACTGATGTATAATTACAAGCATTTCATAAGTGTCAAAGGCTTTTATTGACAATGGCATTAGGTTTATGCAAAGAGTCAATATTTGCAGTGTTTAGTTGACCCTTCTTTTTTTAAGAACTCTGCAGTTCGCCCTGGCATATTGTCATTTTCAATCAACTTCTCCACCACATCCTGACTGATGGTACTGGCAGTGGCAGCCCATTCTTGCATAATCAATGCTTGGAGTTTGTCAGAGTTTTTTTTTTCACTCACCCGCCAAGAACACAAGTTCTCAATGGGATTAAGGTCTAAGGAGATCTTGTCCATGCACCCAAAATGTCCATGTTGTGTTCTCCCAGCCACTTAGTTATCATTTTTGCCTTATGGTAAGGTGCTCCGTCATGCTGGAAAGGCATTGTTCATCACTGTTCTTGGATGGTTAAGAGAAGTTGCTCTTGGAGGATGTTTTTGTACCATTCTTTTCATGGCTGTATTCTTAGGCAAAATTAGGAGTGAGCCCACTCCCTTGGCTGAGAAGCAACCCCACACATGAATGGTCTCAAGATGCTTTACTGTTGGCATGGCACAGGACTGATGATAGTGAACTCATGCTCACCTTATCTTTTCTGGACAAGGTTTTTTTTCGGATGCCTCAAACAATCAGAAAGGGGAATCATCAGAGAAAAAAACTTTACTCCAGTCATCAGCAGTCTAATCCCTGTACCTTTTGCAGAATATCCGTTTGTCCCTGATATTTTTCCTGGAGTGAGATAGTGGCCTCTTTGCTGCCCTTCTTGACACCAGGCCAAGCTGCTGAAATGTTTGTTGTGTTCTGTTCAGTTTCTTGAACTATTAAAGTTCATGCAAAAGTGCACTGCATGGTGACATCATCACGATCACGCAAAGAGTTTTTATTTTTTTGTATCTTTTTTAAATTTTTTTGTTACCTATTTGTCAAAAAAGAAATATTCTTGACAGTTTTTCCTAAAAAAGACTTAATATAATGACTAAATCTGTGTCTGTAGTGCATGTTAAAACCTTAATACCATAAATAATAACATATTCGTTTTTTTAACTCCAGCAGTAGTATAAAATGAGTTTGGAAATTGTAGAGAAATGCTTAAACAATACATTACAATTGAACTACACCCATTATATTTTAGACAACTAAAATTAGTTTTAGTCGACTAAAATGATTTTAATCAACTAAAATGTACTGGAGTTTTAGTTGACTAAATACGACTAAAATTAAAACACTTGTAGAAGACTAAAATGGGACTAAACTAAAATGCCATTTTAGTCCTAAGACTAAGACTAAAATGAAATCGAAATTTGCTGCCAAAATTAACACTGCTAGGGATAAGGCGAAAGCTTACACTCATCCGATCCTTTGCTCTATCGAAAACAGCACAGCCCCACTGCATGAGAGAGCTTTTAAAGGGAATTTTTTCTGTGATAAGCATGGAAGCTGTCATTGTGTACTAGCATGGTGATCATCTGGCTTATAGCCCAAGTCCAGGCAGCTAAAAAAGTATCCCTTACAGTGGGACTGCATCCACACTTTCTGATTTGCATTCTTGCACTAGGTCATTGGGTCAAGCAACTAGAATTTTCCTGAAGAAGACCATCTAGTTTACTTTTAGTCTCACAGGCAGATACTCTATACACTGTGATGTATAATACATACTCCAGACCACTCCATTATGTATTCAGTGCTTTATACTGCATACTGCAGCCTACTGGACCCATAACATTGTTCTGTACATAACATAATATTGCACTTCACAATATACACAGTGGTATACATTATACACCCCAGAACGTTCTACTCTGTGCTCTGTGTTGTATAATACATACTCAAGTTTATTCAACTCTTTATTATTTTTTATTTTATGTACCCTGCAACTGTCAGACAGGCTAAAATGGCATTCTACGGCTAGTATCATAGATCCTAGCTGCAGAACATGATCGGGGGGACCCACATCTGGGAGGCACGCACAGTTTGGCATGTTTGCCCTGGGCAGTGGATGACCTTCTCCCGCAATGCTCACTTTACACTTGTAGGTGAGGTGAAGCGTGTGTGGAAGTAGTACTTCCACACACGCTTCACCTCACCTACAATATAAACCTACAACCTACAATAAAAAACCAAACCTACAATAAAAAACCTGTATTGAAATAATGCAATAACAATTCACAACAACCTGGAGGGATGCCTGTTCAACCGGGTACACTCGTGGTTTCCAACGATGTAAAGATAACAGGTATCAGCCAGGTTGACAGCGTCTGTTAAGAGACCAGAATGTGGCCTGGCTGTCTGGTGCCCAAGTGGGAAGATGGCAAAGGTGTGCAACCCTATGCTTTCCCTCCTTGTCAGGAATCTTTCCCTTCTGTGGGTACTGTCCCTATCAGGCAGGGTACCTGTCCCTTTTCCATCAACTCACATAAAGTACACCAAGTTTGGGAGCCAGAGTCCTAGAAAGGCTCTGCCTAACCCAAGATGGCTGCTACAGTCACATGGCGTGGCAGCACCCAATTCAGTTCTTCCCCAGGGACCCAGAAAACCATAGACAGACTGTTTTCATCTTAAATTCCTCTCCAGTTGCGGTACCTCTGCAGAAGAGCACCATCTGTGGTGGAGAAAGTAGACTGCATCTGCTTACACACTAGTTTTGGTCCACCTTGAAGTATCTTTTATTTCCTGATATTCTACTACAGGCATGTAGGCAGGTTGGCTAGTTAGTTATGTAGGCTGCCCATGTGGTAAGGGGTTAAACCTTTCTCTATATTTTCCTGGGCATTTCTGGGCTCCACCCTGTGCTGAAAATAAATAGGGGGTGGCTCTGCTCAGAGGGCTTTTTTTTTTTACCAGGGCCTGCATGGAAAGAATTGGGAGGCCAAGCTTGAGTATGTAGCTATCAGCAACAACCTAAGGCTCACGGAGACAGCAGAGCGCAGTCATATCGAGGCCAAATAGTGTGGAGGATTGCCATCACCTGTTCTTCCAGGACCCCCATTGATAGACATCAGGATTTGGTGAGAGGGCACCTGCTCAGAATTCAGACTGCATTTATTACAGTTCTTGTTACACTGAACACAGACACTGCAATTGAATCAGCCACCAGATCTTTTAGGATTATAATCAACTATTCTGCATTGCTTGTTATACACCGAGTCACATTGGGAACCGTTCATTTCATGAGCTCCAACTGCCGGTGAAGATTTTAGCAAGGCCTTGCAAGTAGAACACTATCATATTATTGCTTCTTAAAGGGGACACATTACTGGTATCTATATTACCTCATCTCTCATCAGGATAAAGGTGGTATAAGCTGGCCTGGGGTTCCCCTTTAGTCAGGGTGCTTTACAGTAATAATATATAGTTTCCTGAGAGATCCATATACATATTTCAAGAGTTTAAGTTTATTCGTATCATTTTGTGTTAGTAAAACCTGTTTCTCACGGTCTTTTTGATGTCGGTTTAACTGAACCCTGGCAGTTTATCCAGGGTCTAGTTGACTGATATATCTTAAGTTCTTCTTTTGAGTAAAGTTAAAGGTCATTCATATTGTGTCAGTGTGTTACTTGTCTAGATAAGAATAATCTTTACGCCTATTTAATGCATTTGAAGTATAAAATGTGCTATGTAATTTTCAACAACAACTGCCATTGTACATGTATGAGAATGGTTTTGCTGAATTTGGAAGATGAATTGCATATAGTCAGGGACAGACGGTGTTTGTTTCCAGTAGATCTCAGAAAAATGATCATTTATCCACCTCTAGTGGTGGACGCGGGTCAGGAAAACAAAAGAGAATTGTTCATTCACTGTGAAAGTGCTGGTTACAGCTTGTGACAGGGTCATATGGAGAATTGCTGCTGATGTTGTATAACAATGTGATGTTTCCATTGTGCACACACTGCACATATGAATTCCTTGTGTTAGTAACTCTAATATTTATAGAGAATGACAGGCTTCGTGTTCATTTAAATATGAGTAAAGAGATGAATGGGCTTTTTGCAAAAGCATTTCAAAAATCTAAGATGATTTAATAACTCACAGCAACCGGAAACCTATCAATTCCGTTCAGCATGATAAAACATGACTGCTGATCAGTTTCTATGGATTACTGTGTGCTTAAAATTGGTCTTTGCTTTATTAGATAAATCTGAGCGACTATTAAATTTAAACTTTAAAGAGAACCAGTCAAAGCTGGGCTTACGCTAATAACTATGTATTGTAAGCATGGACAAATCAGCTTTCTAGAGCGTGCCAACATCCGAATAGACAAAGAAGAAAAGTTATCTCACAAGGATACCCCTGTGAGTGTAGGGGGGCTTTAAAGGTACAAAATTAAGGCATGTACACAAATAATTTCAATAAAAATTCAATTTATTTAGCAACTTATTCAAATCTATGATTAAAAAACAGGCTTGGGTGACCAAGCCAGATGTTTGTATGTACCCTGCAACTCAATCACAGACAAGAGTGAATGTTAGTAACGCAAAGTATCAACTACATAGATGAAGAAACTCTTGCCCGAAAGTTTCACTTAGTAGCTTCTTCAGGACCATTAGATTGGGGAGTGGTATAAGCGGCATTATCTTAAAACAAACATTTGTTAGACACTGTACAAATCGTTTCATGTATTTAAATCTGTATGATCATATACGAACAATGCATATGGTTTACATTTGCTGGTGCTTTCCTAGTCCCTGATATAGGAGTCTGGGGGCTGGGGGGCAGACACAGGGGTATTTTAGTTCGTTAAAACTCAAAGGGTTAATGCCTGGAGGCAGATGGAAGATTTTCTAAATCATAGAATGTTTCAGGTTTATTATGTGTATCCTCAAACCAAGGAGCAAAGCGGTTTTAATCTACATTCAAATAGCAAAATTACTTAAAAAAGACTAAGGATCAACAAGAAATCATCCATATAGATACGCCTACTCCAATTCACATTCCAACTAGGTATCAAGGCTTTTATTGTTAGCATGACGTGAGGTAGTTGACAGGGCAACAGATATCAGGTGATCAACACTGACACAGACCCTAGACATCACCTCACATAGTACAGAAATCTAAATAAGGGGAAAGTATACATCTTTTTTATCCAAGCCTACATAAATAAAATGATTTCAAATCCCTTCTCTGGGATACCCCCTAATCCCACCCATACATCCCACATTTTTTTAAAAAAGCTCCAAAAAACGAAGCTCCTTTTCTTACATTGTTAAAGCGGAGTTCCGGGCACAAAATCAATCTTTTTTTTTTAGTGCCCGTCCGCTAGTTCTCTTTTGCCTGAAAAGGAATTGGATAGTTAGGTTTTTTTTTTTTTTTTACTCACCTTGTAATTGAAGATCGAAAATACTCACCTCAGTGTATTTCCTCCCTCAGCGCCGCGGCTCCGCCGTCACTTCCTGTCTTGCGATGATTCCTGGGAGCTGAACGTCATCGCTCCCAGGAATCAATGCAACGGCACCGGCCCCCGCTCGTCACTTGCGGCGCCGCACCGGAAGTGACGAGAGGGGCCGGTGCAGGCGCATTCTGGGAGAAGAGGACGCGGAAGAAGACGCAGAAGAGGACTGCGCCGGCTTCAGCTGCCCACAAGAGAGATGGCAATGCTGTGGAAGAAATTTTATAAGTGAGTATTTCATCTTGCAGGTAAGTGCGAACCGGGACAGATCAGAGGCTAGCCATTGTGGAATGTACTAGCCCTGACTGTCCCGGGGGTATGTTCACTGAAAAATGTTTTCTGTGCCCGGAACTCCGCTTTAAGTGACCCTCTGTAGCATCTCTTCCTAAAGTAAGGACCAATGAACCCCTGCTGGAGATCTGGTTGCCAAATGGTCATGTTGCTGCCCCAAGTCATGATGTCATCATGCCACTGCTGCTAGAAGACTTCAGGACCCTGCCTTTGGACATAAATAGGTTAATTTACTAAAATCTTGTGCAGCTTTGCATAGAAACCAATCATTTTTTTTTTTTTTTTTTTGCCAAAGCTTAATTGAACTAGTTAAAGTTTAAAGCTGATTGGCTACCATGCACAGCTGCAAAAGATCTTGCACTCCCCAGTTTTAGCAAATCAACTCCAAACTGTCCGTCAATAAAAACAACACAAGGAATGAAAGTGGACACCAAAAGAAAAACTATCCAACATTGCAGTCTACCTTGCAATACCAATGCCCAGGTGAGATTTTGCAGAGGGGGAAGACTACAACATTTCTACTAATGATAGGCCTTGTCACAGCAGAAACTGCTGCACACTGAGATCTCTTCAATACTCTTCAATCAAAAGTTCAATTAATGACAAGCGAGAAGTTGTATTATGTACATCCTGTTCTTGTAAAGCCACATTCTGGCCTTCCCTGGCACCTTGCTACATTAGTGTTCCATTTAGTATCAGATACTGTTCTCACATTTAGTCCCCGTTCAAACTGCCACGACTTGACAGGTGGCTTGGTCGCCTGACAAGTAGCGCTCCATTCTGTGCAATGGAACCGTTCTAATCAGAGCGACTCAAGTAGCTCCGACTTAGCAAAAGGTTCCTGCACTACTTGGGGGCGACTTTGGAGCGGTTTGCATTGACTTTTATTAGAGAAGTTGTTTGCAAGCTGCGATAAGGTCGTGCTGCACAGGGCTGCTTCAAAGTCGGGGCGACTTTGAGTAGCCCCAGTGTGAACCGGCTCTCAGAGGGATGTCAGGGCTTATTGTATCCAACACTATAGGCGAGCATGTGGTTATGCCTCGTGTTTATGACTTTATACTCAAATTTTACTTTCATGATTAGGGTTCAAAAGAAAGTAAGAATCTGCAGTACGGTTTGCCAAAATCATAAAAGTGTATGTACAGCTATGGCCAAAAGTTTTGAGAATGAGACAAATATAAATTTTAAAAAAGTCTGCTGCTTCAATTTTTATGATGCCAATTTGCACATAATCCAGAATGTTATGAAGAGTGATCAGATAAACTGCAATTAACTGCAAAGTCCCTCTTTGCCATAAAAATGAACTTAATCCCATAAAAATACTTCCACTGTGTTTGTGAAGGCTTCAGGGAGCCCAAAAAAGTCCAGCAAGCGCCAGGACTGTCTCCTACAGTTGATTCACTTCCGGGATCGGGGCACCACTAGTGCAGCGATTGCTCAGAAATGGCAGCAGGCGGGTATGAGTACATCTGCACGTACAGTGAGGCGAAGACTTTTTGAGGATGGCATGGTGCCAAAAGGACAGCAAAGAAGCCACTTCTCTCCAGGAAAAACATCAGGGACAGACTGATATACCGCAAAAGGTACAGGGATTGGACTGCTGAGGACTGGGGTAAAGTAATTTTCCTGTCTGGAGAAGAAAAGGTGAGCACTACCATCAGTCCTGTGTAATGCCAACAATAAAGCATCCTGGGACCATTCATGTGTGGAGTTGCTTCTCAACAAAGGGAGTGGGCTCACTCACAATTTTGCCTAAGAACGCAGCCATGAATAAAGAATGGTACAAAAACATCCTCTGAGAGCAACTTCTCCCAACCATCCAAGAACAGTGTGGTGAGGAGCAATGCCTTTTTCAGCATGATGAAGCACCTTGCCATAAGGCAAACTAATAACTAAGCAGCTTGGGGAACAAAACATCGAAAATTTGGGTCCATGGGCAGGACCCCAGTCCTTAATCCCATTGAGAACTTGTGGTCAATCTTCAAGAGAAGGGCGAACAAAGAACCCCAAAAATTCTGACAAAATCCAAGCATTGCTAATGCAAGAATGGGCTGCCATCAGTCAGGATGTGGCCCAGAAGTTTTACAGTATGCCAGGAGGAATTGCAGAGGTCTTCAAAAAGAAGGGTCAACATTGCAAATATTGACTCTTTGCATAAACTTCATGTAATTGTCAATAAAAACCTTTGACACTTATGAAATGCTTGTAATTATACTTTATTATATACCACAGTAGCATCTGACAAAAAGATCTAAAAACAATGAAGCAGCAGACTTTGTGAAAATTTATATTTGTGTAATTCTCAAAACTTTTGGCCACAGCCGTACACTCTGAAAATGAATTAAACTAGATTAAATTTCCATTAAAAGTAATATATCTGTTAAATATGTGCAAAAAAAAAAAAAAAAAAACAGTTTATTCTGCCATGAATCTAGTACTATCCTGTGCAATCTGCAGTCTCTATCAAGCATTGTTATCAGAAATGCCAAATTCCCTGTGTGGACTACACAACACCCCCACCCCCCCCCCCCCCCGTATTATAGAGATGAGGAGGTAAGAGTTCTGTAGTCCTGACATATCTTCCTCTCCCCTGACCTTAAAGGACAATGCTATGAAGATAAAGGAAAATAAATCCTGGAAAAAAAATTATGTATATATATATTATAGTAAATTTGTTTTTTTTATATACTAATAAGTTATCCAAACTGAATTAATAGATTATTTTCTCACAAGATATCAAAGCGATCATTACAGGTCTTCTTTATTTTTTTTTTATTGTGCTGTTTCGTTTTTTACACTTTCAATCCAGTTTTTGTTGCTGGCTTCATATTCTTGTGGATAGTTAATTTATTACTTACTTTCTCAGGATAATTAATCCCTGGCGTTACGCTTCAAAGTTGGGAAATTACTTCCTACCCTGCAGATCTCAGCTAGGAGCATTTCATACAAGGGCTCTCAACTTTTATTGTCTCTGCTGTGCGTTTAGAAGAGCTTTATGGATACAGTAAACCGATGAACATTACTCATCGTAAAAAATACATCTGGAACGTCTGCCAATTTGCTACCAGGTATATTATGTTAATACAATACAAAACATGATTTCTGGAATTAACTTATATTCATTTAATAAAGCTTTCAGTTCATTAAAGCTATCACCATGAATTAGCATTTGCTAATTCAATTTTTTCAGTAATGTACTCTAAAAATTAAATATTCGGTTTGGCGGTTGTTCACATTCTCAGGTAGCCTCTTTAGTGCTAATGATGTATTATAGGATGAAAAGAGGTGGGATCGGCATGCATTCCGAAGGCTTTAGTTCAATACTTGATAAGTGTTTAGAGGCCATACGATAAATTTGTGCTGTTTGCTACATGTACAATATCTACAGTTGCAAATGTATGACACTCCATGAATATGTTTTTGGAAAAATATATTTAACAGTTCCAGGATAATTATGGATAAGATAATGGGGTCAATTCACTAAAAGTTAAAAAACGGCAATAAAAATGTGGTAAATTACAGCATACAATAAATCAGTTTTGAAAATTCAATTCACTAAGAATTTACAGTTAAATACCGAATGCGGTATTTGTTCGATTTAGCGATAATTTACTGCATTGACTTGGTTGCTACGGAGCGGACCGGGATTTATCAAAAAACAGCCTCACACTGTTTTTTGATAATGCTGGTTGCTAAGCAGCAGGCCGGGAAGCCAGTCGCCACGTCCTTAACAACCGATGACTCATCAGCTGTCAACGGGTTTCCCCGCTAACAGCAGAAAAAAAAAAGCAGACAATTGAAAAGTATGAAAAAAAAACAATGGTCCCCCCCCCCCCCAGTTCATACCAGGCCCTTTGGATCTAGTATGGATTTTAGGGGGAACCCCACGCAAAAATGGAAAAAATAAACGGCATTGGGTCCCCCCAAAATCCATAACAGACCCTTATCTGGGGCATGCAGCCTGGCAAGTCAGGTAAGGTGGGGGGGGGGGGGGGTGAACGAGCCAGGCCACATGCCCTCAGCATGGGAGGGGGGTGTTTTGGGGCAGGGGGGCCTCTACCCCAACCCATTCAACAAAAAAGTGTCAAAAAGTAAGAAAAACACAGAGACAGTTTTTGACTATTCCTACTATTCCTTTATAAAAAAATAGTAATTCAACCATTCCGCTGCCGCTGGGACTCAAAAAAAAGAGTTCCTGGAGAAACCGCCCCCGTCAGGGTTTTTCTTAATTTTTGACACTACAATGTACCACTTACTAATTCACATGGGGGGGCAGGATCTGGGGGCCCCCTTGTTAAAGGGGGCTATAAGATTCTGATAAGCCCCCTGCCCGCAGACCCCCCACAACCACCGACCCCCACAACCACCAGCAACGATTGTGGGGAATGAGTCCCTTGTCCCCAATAACATAGGGACAAAGTGCTTTGGGGTGGGGGGGGCAGAGCCCCCCTGACCCAAAGCACCCACCCCCCCTATATTGCGGGCATATGGCCTGCTAAGGTTCGGGGGGCACTCGCTTGTCCACCCCTTTGCTGACCTGCGACGCTGCATGCTTGTATAAGGGTCTGGTATGGATTTTGGGCGGGACCCCATGCCATTTTTTTCACATTTTGACGTGGGGTTCCCTTTAAAATTCATACCAGACCCAAAGGGCCTGGTATGGACAGGGGGGAAACCCACACTGTTTTTATCTCATACTTTTTAACTGATAAATCATTGGTTGGTAAGGATGCGGTGGCTAGCTTCCTGTCCTGCTGCTTAGCAACCAGTTATTTTTTTTAAAAACAGCCTGGGGGTCGGGGGACAAATTTTATTTATTTATTTTTTTAATGATATGTAGATACAAATAGTAACATCATGCAAATAATCAATAGTGTGTAATCAAGTGTTGCTTAATCTTGCTGGTATTTTCCTTGCCCCTCCCCCCAAAAAAAAAGAAAATTAAAAAAATTTTTGCATCATTAAATTTGGTCATCAAATGGGGGGCGGGCCCTTTTTATGTATAGGTGGCAAATCCACCTTTGATGATCAACCCGGACCAACCGTCCTTCGATTTACGATCACCTTTTCCTAACAAGTACGTGGATTCATAAAACTAAAAACAAAAGAGGCGGCGGTTCCCCATCCGGGGAGGACTTTCATGACACAACACAGCTCAACAGGTGTCTGCCACTTACAATGCAGGTTTACTTACCCTTATCGAAATAGATTACTCTGCAGGATCGACACAAACATACAGGGGTATCTGTCTTTATACTCCATGTGAATAATGGTTCCCTAATATATGAGCTCTGTGACCGTCTCTTAGTCCTCCTCGTTATGTTATCAAAGAAGTTCAGAATATACAATGTACAGACAAAGCAAATATTAAGCTCCAGATGAAGCTTTCAACAGGAAGGCGAAACATGTTGAGCAAATTGTCACAAGTAATGTACACTATGTATCTACTGTAAATCTCAGCTGACCCTGCTGACTGGCACCTTGAGTATCGAGGTGTCCGCCGGCAGGCCCTGTCTGCTATGAAGTATACCACATTGGATCTGTGCATAATATAAATTGTTCTGTACACAAATGTTTTCATACTATATGAAGGTTTAGTACCTCATGAAATTTTGTATTGTATACTGTCGACCATTTTTTTTTTTTTGGTCTTATGTTCAATGTAGATTTTTCATCTGCTTGTATTATTAGATGCTTTTAAAGATTTTGTTTAATAAAATTTAATTTTATGAAAGTTAAGTGCCCGAAATCCTTGTCTCCCAACCCTTCCATATCTAATGATTTAATGTAGGATATAGGCACCTCCAGGTGTTATGTGTAATGACCCAGATCGCTGCTATCTGGAGATTCATTGGTTTTGGAAATTAAAAACAAAAGAGGCCAAAAAAAAAAAAAACAGGGGACCAGTGCAAATACCTTTGTATTACTGAAACGTGCATTTACAATCTATATCCAATTTATTCTATTGTGATTATACACATGAAATAAATAGAATAATTAGTAAACCATTGTGAAATATGCAATAAAACATTTCCAATTTTAATAATTCTTTTTAGAAAATTTCACACAAAAGAAAAAAATAATTATAGATTTAAAAAAAGAAGGATATCTTTGTGTTTATAGTTTACATTCCCTATACCCTCTCCCCTCCTTCCTCCCCTGTGATATGTCCAACAATAAAAAAAAGTCCAAATTGTATATTCCATTGGGAAAATTCCGCACAAAATAGTAAAAGAGAAAAAAATAAATTGTAACTTACTCTTGTGTTTAAAGCAAAAGTTCCCCTGTCCCCCCTCCCTTCCTCCCCTGTGATATGTGCAGTAAAGCAGATCCAATTTTTTTATTCCATTGTGATAATTCCACGCAACAAAACAAAAATAAAATAACAAAAAAAAGAAGAATTAGATCTTTGCATTTAAAATGAAAGTTCCCTACTCTCCCCTCTAGGTGTATGCATTATACACTAATAATAACAAAAGAAAATACAGGGGAAAAAAAGGGGAAAAAAACACAATTCTATCCCCAAATTATATGGATCTTCATTATGTTAAGTGCTATGGCCCTTGCTATACCACTTAAAAAAGAAAAAAAAAAAAAAAAAGGTACAGCTACCCCCACCTTACATAAAGTGCCTTCCCAACCCATAACCAGCCCAACCCTATGGATGCAGTACCTTAATCTATGTTTTATACTGGGACTATCACATAATAAGGACAAAGTTACGAACAACCTTCCTTGCATTTGCTAATAATAACAATTGCAGACATGCACTTGAGAGAGAACAGGTTGAGCCTCCATTTATTAGGAGACCATGCCAAGGGACTTCTTCTACAGCCTATTGGGATTGATAATGATATATGCAGGTCCAGGCTTCCAGATTATTGTCCCTTATGACAGAATAGAAAGAAAAGAAAAGAAAAGGAAAAACCAACAAAAAAAAAAATTCTCTCCCCCTCCTTCTCCTCCTAGAAAAGCTCAACCTATCAACTCTTATATTCACCTACGGCTAAGTACAAGAAATAAAATAGCACCTATAAGAGTTCATTGATAAACATAAATTGCCAGTCTCTACTCGAATACTTATTTAACGCTACTCACGGGTGTCCCTCAGGCGGGTCATTTCAGTCCATCCAATTTTCATACAATCCCTGAGGGGCCCATTTTATGACCCCCAATTAAAGGTGGTAGAAAGTAAATCTCATTCTTGTTAGTCAGAGTAGCCTTCATTTCTGTAATAGACCCGTTCTTGGTAAACGCATGTCATTCTCCCTTGCAGAAAAAACGCCTGACGCTTGTAAAAGTCTAAGCTTTTACAAGCTTTTACAAGTGACAAGCTCTTGGGCATCAATTAATTTCATTGGCCAGAATATATAATTTATTCATGGCATTGAAACAATTTAATGCTCAAGCACTAGCTTTTAGGCGTGTTTAGCAGCTTTTAGCAGCGTCAAGTGTTTTTTTCTGCCCAAACTCTGCTTCTCCTGGATGCACTGGCAGTGTGGGGTTTTTTTCTGCCTCTAAAAGCCTCTAAAATCTCCTGCCGCTAAACGCTGCTAAAAGCCTATGTGTGAATGTGCACATAGGCTAACATGAAGGGGCATTTAGAGGCAGGAAAAAAAAAAAAGTTAGATGCCCCTAGGAGCAGCTGTAAACAAATGTCCGGTGTGTATGAGGCCTTAACCTCTTCCGGACTGCCCGCCGCCTTTTTACTGCAGCAGTGCGGCCCTCCTGCGCAAACCGACGTAGACCTACGTTGGTCGCGTACCTGCAGCTAGGGAGCGAGCGCGCACCGCCGGTGGCGCTCTCCCGCCCCCATTCAGCAGCGGGGACTCCGATGCACGGGGCAGGCGGCTCCGATTGCCGCCTGACACCTGTGATCGCTCCCAGCTGAGAGAGAAGAACAGTCAGATGTTGATGTTGTAAACACAGCTGACCATTCTTCTCCCTGGAATGCTCACAGAGTGCCTGGGATCCTTCTATATAGGATTACATGTCTCTATGATCATTTCACAAGCCACGCCCCCCCAACAGTAAGAATCACTCCCCTAGGCTCACATTTAACCCCTTGATCACCCACAATGTTAACCCCTTCCCTGTCTGTGTCATTATTACAGTTACAGTGCATATTTTTAGCACTGATTACTGTAGTAATGTCACTGGTCCCCCAAAAAGTTTCAAAAATGTCAGTTAGGGGTTCGATATGTCCAACGCAATGTCGCAGTCCCGCTAAAAATCGCAGATCGCCACCATTACTAGCTAAAATAAAAAAAACAATAAAAATGACATAAATCTTTCCCATAGTTAGTAGACGATGATTGAAGTGATTGTGCTATATGGTAAAAATGTTTTTAAATATTTGATACCTGCATCCCAAATTATATGAATATACCAACACATAATTGATATAAAATACACATTTTATTGTAAATTGCAAATTAAAAACACTTGATTTATCGCAAAAAAATTAATATAAAGAATACATATATTTAGATAATTTGTGACAATTGACAATCCTTCGACATATTATAGACCCTCTTATACTTGGGTGGGGCCACTTGTGCTACCACCCATGTCCTTGCCCGACATGTTTCGCTAAAAAGCTTCTTCAAGGGCGAATTGGCATGATAAGGGTTCTGTTATTGTCTATAAAACATAATCAAAAAATATTAATAATCATACAATTTAATAGTTTAAACATATTCAGTTACTCTCAGTATATCTCCAAGTGGATAAACCCCATGTTCAGTGCAATGCTCTCCATGCAGTACCATTGATTGACCAGATGATCACCTGTAATGCGTGGCATGCAAACATCTCCCCGGCGAGTGCAGGGGCAGAAAAAAGGGTGAGTTTTAAAGTATAGAATAAAGTAAAAGTGCTCATTATAAATAATGCTAAAAAGGAAAGAAGGGAAACTTTGCTTATGGAGCAATATTATCTGCAAATACAGGGGGTGGCAATGGGCACTTGCTGCGCACCATCATACGCTAATCTTTATTTGGGTGGATGGGAGCGACATATATTCTCCAATGATAATATGGAACCTTGGCTTCCATATATTTTATGTTGGTATCGTTTTATAGATGATTTACTAATTATTTGGACAGGCTCACGATATGAGTTGGACATTTTTTTTAAAACTCTCAACACAAATGAATTTAATCTCAAATTCACCAATACCATTAGCACAAAAGGCTTATCCTTTCTAGACCTTCAGATAAATATCCTCCCTAGTGGAGAATTGGAAACAGATCTATACAGGAAGCCAAGTTCAGGGAACACTATTTTGTGTGCAGCAAGTGCCCACCCTGCCCCCCTAGTGAAGACCATACCGTATGCACAGTTCCTCTGACTTCGGAGGAACTGTTTATCGGACTCTAAGCGAAACATGTCGGGCAAGGACATGGGTGGCAGCACAAGTGGCCCCACCTAAGTATAAGAGGGTCTATAATATGTCAAATGATTGTCAATTGTCACAAATTATCTAAATATATGTATTCTTTATATTAATTTTTTTGCGTTAAATCAAGTGTTTTTTATTTACAATTTACAATAAAATGTGTATTTTATATAAATTATGTGTTGGTATATATCATGAGTACGATACCAAGAAAATCCCTATATAGCCCACATTCACCAATCCCCAGTAGGGGTTTTTGGCAATACAAAAAATTCATAGTTAGTAGACGCGATAACTTTTGCGCAAACCAATCAAAATACGCTTATTGCGATTTTTTTTACCAAAAATATGTAGCAGAAAACAAATTGGCCTAAAATGTTAAAAATTTTTGATTTTTACTTTTTTTTTTGGAGAATGTTATATAGCAGAAAGTGAAAAATATGTTTTTTTTTTTTTTTCAGAATTGTCGCTCTTTTTTGGTTTATAGCGCAAAAAATAAAAATCGCACAGGTGATCAAATACCACCAAAAGAAAGCTCTATTTGTGGGGAAAAAAGGACATACTTTTTTTGGGTACAGCGTCGCACGACCACGCAATTGTCCGTTAAAGTACTGCAGTGCCGAATCGCAAAATATGGCCTGGTCATTAAGGGGGGAAATCTTCCGGTCCAGAAGTGGTTAAAGAGGTTGTAAACCTCGAGAAAAAAAAAAAAACTGAAAGACAAAGGCATTATGAGCTAGTATGCATCACATAATATTTTTTTACAGCATACTAGCTCATTATGAAATAACCTAGAACAAAGCCCCCCGGGCCAGTTCACACCACATGCAGTCCAGTGCGATTTTTTTCTGCGTCAGTTAATTAAAAAGTAATCAGGAAATTATTTTTAGCAAGATAACAACTTCTTAAGTGTTCCAATAAAACTTTGAATGTACATATATTTATTTTGGGTTCCTTCCTCAACATCTGTGCTTTTCAGCTTCTTTAGCTTCACAGTTTACCGAACAGACGCTGAATACCTAAGTTCATGAGAGGAAAATAAATGACGAAAAGGATTATACTCAATATTTCTACAAAGAAATCTAAAAATATACAGAGACATTCTATTTTTGTTAATGTTAGCAGACATGTTTTACATTCTGAGGATGACTATACAGTTGCTATGTCATTTAGCCATGTGATGCAGAACAGAGGATTTAGTTAGAAAAGTAGCTCATTCAGTCTATTCATGTCTCTTGGCCTTTCCATTGTAGCGGTAGGTGACACTCAGACTTTTCCTGCACGTTAGAGTAGGGTATTTTGCACTTTATTGTGCATTGCTTAACCTCTTCAGCCCCAGAAGGTTTGCCCCCCTTTCAGTGGCGTAACTAGAACCTTCAGGGCCCCGATGCAAGAAACCATAAAGGGCCCCCCGGACGGGGCCCTTCCCTCCCAGCCTGGTGGCCGAACGCCAGGGCCGGTCGCAAGTGCAATGTTTGTGTGGTAGTTCTGCAATTGGTGTCAGTAGTTTTTTATTTTAATTAAATTTTTCTACCATTTGCTTTATTCATTTTTTTTTTACAATATTATTTTTCTTAAATATTTTTTACAATTTTTTAGGAGCCCCATTTGGGGGCTTTGGTGAAATATGAGGAGTCTAAAAAGACCCCTGATATTCCACCTTTGTTTTTTGACAAACATGCATGTTTTTTGATCCATGCATGTTGAGGATCTATTGAGAACAAATGGGCCTGTTCAAAACAACCTGCATCAAGTGCCAAAAATGTGCACAAGTGTGATGGACCCTTAAGCTGTCACTAATTACTTATTTATCATGCTCCTTGTTATGGATTTATTGCATCAAAAAATCTCCTAATGTCAGTTTGCAAGGTTTTATTAAACAACCCTTTCACTTTATTTTCCCAAGGTTGTTCAAATAGTATTGATAATAGAAACACAACTGTAAGTGAGAGGGAATCCCTCTGACACAGTAAAATAACAAGTGATCCTGTTGGAGGATTTTTCTCACCCCACGTAGCAGTGATAACTATTGTCATTGGAACTTTTTGTTCAATTAACAATAGGGTAGGAGCATGGGAGTGCCTCGCGTAGTTCCCCAGTTTGGCCATGGAGTGTCGCCATAGTTAGTTAAAGGTTCAGGGACTTCTTGTAGTGAGTGGGCAGTGTAGTCTCCTAGATAGCTACGAAAGGCCCCCAGAGTAGTAGTGGTGTTATCCTAAGAAGTGCTACCCCTGCCCATGTCAGGGTCTGGAGTCTTGGGTTGTAGGGACCAGATATAAATAATTCTGGTGGTGGTCCTGTGGGAGTCTTCTTGGGAAGTGTTGGAAGGACCATGCAACAGCAAAGATAAAATCAGTGAAGCTCTATCTGTTGGGATGTCCCCTTTGGAGGGAAGCATTAAAGAAGGTGCGGGACTAATTGGGACTCTGGCAGCGCCCTCTAAATTGTATAGGCTCCTTGACTTGGCTCTCCTCTCATCCACATTCTCCCTATTGATTGCAATTTATGGAATGTGTTGTAACTGATGAGATAACAGAAGTATATGAATATGTAAATTAACTACATCCAGTAAACAAGTAAAAAGTTTTCATTGTTTGGACTCTTACTTCTCCTAACGTCAAGATGGGGATGTCCCCTGGAATTGGACATAACTGGGGGAGGATGGGTTTGGGATTCATTTCCACAAGACCTAAAGACCTGAAGCAGGTATGGCATGGACTACAAGGTGGGTGCTGGTTGGATACCCTGTGAAGACTCCTGTGTCCACAGCATCCTGGTAGGTCTAGGGAACCACCCTATGTCCGGGCAGGAGCCGGTTAAAGAGTACACATGTTCCCCCACCACCTGGTTAGCTGTACACGTGAAAGACATGCAGCCCAGCACATGGCTCCCATTACATTACAGTTACCAGAGCAAATAGAAGGATGATTAACCCCAGCAGGGACACAGACAACTACATCTCCAAATCCAAAAAAGTTGGGACGCTGTGTAAAATCTACATAAACACAGAATGCAATGATTTGCAAATCTCATAAACCCATATTTTATTTGCAATAGAAAATAGAAAACATCAAATTTTCAACTACTGCCAGTCCAGTCCTTTTCTGACACTTCTTGGTCACATGTAATAATCACTATATTTTGCTAAAAATTACTTAGAACCCCCAAACACTATAGGCCCTATAGAATAAATTGGTAGGTTTTTAATTTTTTTTCATGCGGTATTTGCGCAGAGGTTTTTCAAAAGCAATTTTTTGGGAAAAAAATAAACTTTTTTGAATCTTAATGCAAAAAAACACAATACATAACCCAATTTTTTGTAAAATACAATAGATGAAGTTACGCCATGTAAAGATATCAAACATGTTACATTTTAAAATTGCGCACACCCATGCAAAGGTGACAAACTACATATATTTTACTATCCATAGGCGATGTTTTAAAGGCCTTTACAGGTTTGATTTACAGAGAAGGTCTTGTGCTAGAATTACTGGCCATGATCTGATGTTCGGGATGATACCTCACATGTGTGGGACGATTGCTGTTTGCGTGTGCAAGCACAAGAGGACTACTTTAATTTTATTTTTTTTTATTAATCATTTTTTATATTTTTTTAATTTTTAGACTGTTGCTTTAAATTCTTTTGAATTAATAATTCATTTTTTATTTTTATTTACTCTGTTGTTTTAATTTTTTACCCCAAATCCCTCCTCTATACTTAAAAGCATTTAAAACACTAAGATTAGTGTTTCTGAATGCTTTCGATTTTCACAACTGGCGCTGATAATTTCCGAGTAAACCAGAAGTTATGTCATGTCATCGCTTCCGATTTACTATAACGAACAGACAATCAAAGCCAATCCCGGTTGCTTGGGTCTCCTAGTGGGAATCCACAACCAAGGGGCTGGAGAGCCACTCTGGTTGCTAGTACAAGAGAGCCAACCGCTGGGTCTAAAGAACAGTATCTGGATGATCCTGGTATAACCACTGACAAAATCAGCGACATACCGGTATGTCGCTGGATGGGAACTTGTTAAACTGCGAAAATGTACCATTTGAAGAGAAAAACAAGGTCATTTTGAAATTGATGGCAGCAACATGTCTCCAAAAAGTTGGGACATGCTTACCATGGTGTAGCATCCTCTCTTCTATTAACAACACTCAGTAAACATCTGGAAACTGAGGAGACCAGTTGCTAGAGTTTTGGGAGAGTAATGTTGTCCTATTTTTGCCTGAGCATTTGCTGCTTTAAAACCTGGATATATCTTTCAGCATTGATGATGCCTTTCCAGATGTGGAAGCTGCCCATTCCAGATGTACTAATGCACTCCCATACCATCAGAGATGAAGGCTTTTAAACTGAGCACTTATAACAAATCAAAAGGTCCCTCTCCTCTTTAGCCTGGAGGATTTGGTGCCCATGGTTGCCAATAAGAATGTCAAATTTTGATTTATCCAACCACAGAACCCTTTTCCACTTTTCAACAGACCATGTTTTACAACTTTTGGCCTAGAGAAGATGGCAGCATTTCTAGCTCATGTTCAGATATGGCATTTTCTTTGCATGACAGAGCTTTACCTTGCATTTTTGCATAACATGGTAAACTGTGTTCACAGACAGGGATTTTTAGAAGGATTCAAAGCCCATGCAGTGAAGACCATCACAGAATCATGATTGTTTTTAAAGCAGTGCAGTCTGAGGGTCCAAAGATCACAGCCATTCAATATTGCCTTTTCACCTTTTCCTTTGCACACAGAGATTTCTTCAGATTCCCTGAGGCTGGGTTCACGCTTGAAATGGATGCGGCTGACAGCAGGGGATCAGGTGCATCCCTGTTCTCTGTTTTAGGGACGAATCAGGCCCAAATTTTTGGTTGAATTCGGACCTGAAACGAAATCAAAGACGCACAGGATACCTGTGCAATTAACTCCGCAGCCAGTCACAATCTCCTATCATGGGAATTGGATGCGGGGAAACCTGCATCCAATTTGCATAAGTGTGAACCCAATGTGTGAATCCAATAAGGAACATTATTCTCAAATTGTTTGACACTTTTTAGATCTTTCTGCCCATACCCTGCAACAACGCAGGAATTTGGATACTATCACCAAAGCTCTGAGAAACCACTCCATTGGTTACCAATGGAAATACTCTGCCAAACTACTCATAACACATAATGGTACCACTGCTCTGGTGATATCCCTGGAAGAGGGCATTCGCCTTCTGTGTTCATGGGATATCCTCCCGGACCAACAGTCTCCATTGCCCTCTGGTATAACCCCACTACTGCTGGAAGAGGAATGGCAAGTTGTATCGCATAGGCGATCCCACTGGTGATACCCTAAGAACAGCGCTAGGTTATAAAATTGCACTCTTCGTCCTGTAACCGCCATGTGTTTGCCGGCGGCAAGGGCCTCTTTACAATCCTCAGTTTTTTCCCCCAAAGTACAGCAGCTAGTCTGCACACAGTTCACTTTAACTGTCTTTTTATCACCTTTGTTTACAACCTATACTGTTCCCGTATAGGCCACCTTTTTTTCTGGTTCTCCACACTCAATTGTCTTTGGTTACCATATTTTTCTTTCAGCCTCGTTTCTCAAGTGATCATCAAGCCGCATTGCCGAAAGTATCCCTTTACGTATGGCTGACGGACTCCATAATTATACATAGCCTGCTTTGTGCACCCTTCTTACCCGGCGTGCCAGTGAGTACATCTATTCCATTTAAATAACTCTGCTGTGATGGAACTTCAAATAATGCCCAGGGCCTCAACCACCCAGAAAAAGTTTTCTTTATGGAAAGAAGCGAAAAAGTTGCTAACTGACATCCAAGCGGTCCAGGAGACCCACTTTCAAACAGGTGCCGTACCCCACTGTCATAACAAGGACTTTCCCTATATGTTCCTGTCTACCTATACGTCGAAAAAGAGAGGAGTCCTCATTGCAATCAGGAGCACTGTAACCTTTACACTACATTCTTCTACTGTAGACCTGGAGGGCCGCTTCGTCATGCTACAATGTGACATTAATAACAAACCGTATACATTAGCTGCCATATATGCCCCCAACACAAAGCAGTTGTGTTTCGCCCGCAAAATCTTCATAAAACTCTCAATCGAAGAGTATGGGAATCCACCAATATGTGGAGACTTTACCCTCACAGTAAATCCCATAACTAGGGGCAGAATAACTAGCCTACAATCTTTGTTCCACAGTGAGGATGTTTATGGCACTTGGCGATGTTTGCATGCTAATGAGAGAGACTATTCTTTTTTTTCTCCAAGACACCACACATACTCTAGAATCAACCTCTGTTTTATAGACAAATGGTTGTTACAGCGGGTATCCTCCTCCTTTATGTCTGATATTACGTGTTCAGACCACGCAGCTGTAGTGATGATCATAGAGGAGAAGGATACTAGCTCACCTTTGAGGTTATGGAGATGCAATAATAGAGTCATCCAGGAACCTAAAAACGTATCCTTACTATCACGCCATATCAATGACTACTTTTCCATTAACAATACTGTAGACACTAAGGACTTCACACCGTGGAACGCGCATAAAGCGTACATGCGGGGTGTGATTCTAAAACTTTGTGCACACACCAAACTTATTCTTAACTCACAATACGACACTCTTCTAAGTGAAATATGTGCCCTGGAATCCCAGAAAAAATCACAACCCTATCCCCCCACCACCCCTTCCCTTTCCAAACTGAGAACAGAGCTCAGGGAGCTCCTACAAATTCAGCACCACAAGTGCCTACGTCGCCTGAAACTCCAATACTATTCCCACAGTAACAGGGCAGGGAAGTTTCTAGCCAGCAAGCTCAAGGCACTATGTACCAAGATGAAAATTCCCTACCTATTTTACCCATTTACCTCCCAGAAAATACTAAACACATTGCTAACGTATTTGCGGATTACTATAGTTCCCTATACAACCTCAAAAGTCACAAGCATACCCCCCAACCTAAAGATGACAAGATAGAAAAATTCTTGTCCCGCTTGCAGCTCCCCACCCTGTCTGACATACATGTGAAACAACTCAATGCCCCTTTCGCGGCGGCCGAAACTGTCCACATTATCAAATCCTTACCCTCAGGGAAATCCCCTGGCCCTGGCGGATATACAAATAAATACTATAAAACGTTTAGCTCCCACTTAGCCCCTAACCTTTCTAATATATTCACTGAGGCACAAACCCAAAGCACCTTCCCTAAATAAATGCTTTCTGCACACATTGTTCCACTCCCCAAGCCAGGTTAGGACCCAACTACTCCTTCTAACTTTCGACCATTTTCCCTTCTAAACTCGGATGTGAAAATATACGCCAAATTACTGTCACTTCACCTTATGCACATTATGCCCTCGATAATTAAAGCAGACCAGACAGGGTTCAAAAAAGGCTGTCAGGCATCAGATGGCACGAGGCGTATTATCAACATTATAGACTACGCGGAATGCACCAGGATGCCTTCTCTGCTTCTGTCTATAGATGCTGAAAAGGCGTTCGATAGAGTACATTGGGGCTACATGAACCATGTCCTCCACAAATTTGGATTCCAGGGACCAATACTATCAGCTGTGCTGGCATTATACTCCTTCCCATCTGCTCAGGTATACACATCTAATATGCTATCCAAGCCCTTCCTAATTACCAACGGTACAAGACAGGGTTGCCCCTTGTCGCCACTCATTTTCAACCAAATGATAGAACCCTAGCAGAGAATATTCTGTCACACGACTGCATCTCCGGTTTCCAGTTTAAAAACCGATCGCACGTTATTAATCTATTTGCAGATGACATGATCCTTCTCCTGACCAACCCCTCTGAATCCCTCCACCAGGTACATCAGACTCATCAATTGATCAATTTAGCATGGTTTCTTACTATAAAATAAAGTTTTCCAAATCCCTCATCCTGAACCTAGGTATTCCAAACAAAGAGCAAATAGCTATGGAAAGGTCTCTACCATACACCTGGACTAATACAGGCTTACCTTCCCAAGGCATAACCTTAACACCTTTTACAAATAATCTAGCAGAGGCTAAAGCCCCATACACACGTACCGAATGTCGGCCGAACGATCGGCCGTCTTTTCTCCGGTGCTGTCCTGTCGGCTGAAAAGTGCAAAAGACTGCACACAAATTTTGTCGGCCAACAACAGCCGACTGCAGAAGTGATGTCATGTGATGGTTAACTTTCCGTGTGTATTTTCTTTTCTGAGCATGCCCAGTCTTGCTAATCTGCTGTTTGTCGGCTGAATTCTGTACTGACTGGCAAACAATCGGCCGTTCTGGTGACGGCCAACAAAAATTTAATAGCCTGCACACCCGATTCTATTCGGCCGAAAAGTCGCTGTCGGTTGTCGGAAGCATCATACTAACAAGCCGACAATCGGCCGATCGTTCGGCGGCCGAATATTTACGGCCGACAATCGGTACGTGTGTACGGGGCTTAACTTTAAACCTTTTCTGGCCAAATTAACGTCCGAGCTCCAACACACCTCGAAATTTGAACTGTCTTGGACATGCAGACTGCCTCAAAATGCTTATTCTTCCGCAGATATTATATTACTTTTGTACACTCCCTATCCCTCTAAAACCCTCATATTTAGCATCCCTGACTTTGCTTCTCAAACAACAAACATGGAAGAAGAAAAGGGCTAGATGCTCGTATACTCAGTTGATTAAACATAAATCTGTGGACGGCAAAGGTATGGTCGATCTTAAAGACTACTACACAGCTGTAATTTTAGACCAATTAAAATACTGGTTTGTCCCCACGCCAGACACTCTGTGGGTCGATATGTAGACATTTATGGCATGGCATCTGTTCCAAATTTACACATTCTGCTCCTAGCTGACACTGTCTCCTAGATTACTATCATCCCTTCCCATTACTGTTGCTGCATCCCCGCAGGCTTGGAGAACAATAAATAAATTTAGGCCACATATACTGTTATACTCTGATATAAAAATACCACTAGATATATTCAATGTACTTCTACCACACCTGCCCTTCACAAATTGGCCCTCATACGTTATCCGCAGTGTAGATGATCTATATGATGGTGATAAGCTCAAAAGGGTGGAGGACTTGCACAAGACATATAATCTTCCTATACACATTCTCTTCAGGATCTTTAGTATTCGACACTTCCTGATTGCCATACCCCCTCCCAAAATCCTGGTTGCCTCTAACATCTGGAAGTTCTACCATAGAAAATCTCACACTCTCAAGGGTATCTCCTTTTTCTACGGCACACTACAGAATAGGTTGACATTCACCAAGTGCCCCTCTATCCTAGCATGGGAAACTGATTGTAAAAGGTCTATGACTCACATCAATGACTCGTATGTCGTCTCACACTGTGTGAATTATTGGGAAATTATGCAAAAAATTATAACAATGTGGTATCTTACACCATACAGAGTAGCCCACTTCTCACCTGGTGGTTACCCCTTATGCTGGCGTGGCTGCGGCCAAGTGGGCAACCTCCTACATATCTTCTGGTCCTGTAAAAACTTGAGGAGTTTCTGGCAAAGTGTGTTCTGACTCCTCTCTGGCGTAACTGGCATTCTAACTGACCCTGCGCCTGATTTAGCTCTTCTAAACCTAGGAATAGATGAATTTCCTGTGGTGCACTGAAAGGCAATCTCTGGCATTCGGCTGGTGGCTCGACTCACGATTGCCAGACACTGGAGGGGAGATGGGACACCCAACAGGTCAGAAGTATTATCTATTGTTCACGCAATATACTCATGTAGCACCGCCCCCTAGGGAGCTGCTGAGTGTGGTTTCCCCTTGGTTACCCATAGCAACAGTCCGTAAAACTCATCACTTTAATACTTGGCTCAGACAATGAACAGTCCAGGGGATTTGTTTTTTGTGTTTTATTTTTAGAACTTGGGATGGGAGAAGGGATGAGTGGGATACTCCAACTCACAATGCACAATTTCTGAGGACGCTAACTGTAATGAGTGCGGCAAGGCCACTGCTTCACCTTGCCACTGAAGTAAAGTAGAAATTAGGTTCCTGGCTGAATTTCTGTCCAGGGTCCTGACTTGGCACCCCCTTTCTCACTTCCTGTGCATGCTAGCCCCTTGTCCACTGACTCTCAACTGGAGTAGCCCCCTTCCTGTGCACACCCCTGGCAAGCTTCCCGGTACTCACGGACACTGTTTTTCCCTGGGTTGCTCTGCCTTCAGCTCCACTTGTCAGTATCCTGGACCTCCTGGCTCAGCATCACACACTTGGTCCACTTAGGCCGACTGCCTGTGACCACCTTGCTTGCTCACAGGAGGAGAGTCAAACCGTCACACTCCTCCTGGGACCATGCTTCCCACCCAAAGACGCCCTGTCACATGTGCCCCTGGCTTTTATGACCTATCCCAGGATGCACCACTCTTGTGCCCTCCCACTGGGACAGCCACAAAAGCCTGTCTGTCACTGGCTGGGTTTCCTCCACTGTCCAACAGGCTCCCCTATTGGATACAGTGGGGACATGTTCCTTTAGACCAAGTAAATCACACATGGACACATGTAACAGGCAAACTACTGATCAGGCTCCCTGATAAGCAGATGGAGCAAAGCAATGCCTTTACCTAGCACCTAACCTAGGAGGGTGCTTCACTCATTTGAAAAACTCATAGCACACCAGGCTGAACCCCTTAAGTCCTTTGAAGTAAACTAGTATTCTAATAACAAAAATAAAACTGTTGTGAAATCTTGATAATATTCCTAGACAAATACTATGTAACACGCATCGCTGTTTTATAAATACTTGTATAATGTTATACCAGCTTATACTGGCTGTTATGGACACCACACTGCCCTGCGAAGCTAACCATTTGTTTTCTTTTTTTTTTCTTTATGCTATTCCCCCATTTTAATCCACAGATGTGGATCACTTTTACTAAAACTTTTCCAATAAAATGTACTGAAAAAAAAGGGTTCCAAAACTGCAATTTATATGAAACTTTAAAAAAAAAATGTACAATGGCCTTAGGATTACTAATAGATTACTAATAGCTATGTAGTGTGAGGGCCTGTCTCACTGGATGTAAATGAAATAAATCGTATGGGTAGCCCTTGCATTATATAATTAGTAGTAAAACTTTAGTAGATGTACAGAAACAATGCAATCAGACTTTGACGTATTTTAGTTTTCACCATGAGAATATCCTCCCTGCTGTTATCTATATGGTATATTAGTGTACTGGACCATTTTATATCATATTAAATCCTTTTCTGCAAAAATGACAAAAGTTGCTAAACTATACATAAATTCATTTTCACCTCTACATATGTTTATTTCTACTGTATATGTACATACAGTAAGGGTTATTTTCGTTTGTGTTATGCTGCGGTGAACCTAACAGTCTGCTGGCCCCCCCTGAGCAATCAAGCAGGCTCCTATGGCTAGATGTATGCCAGTGAAGCTGGCAGTTCTTCAAGGTGACTGAATAATCCACATAAGCACAGTTTATCCCAGGAAAACATGGATGAATGCACGCTTATCATTGCCTCAGTGACCAATAACTGCCTATTACATAATTCACATTCCATGCTGACATGGCACATTATCACAGTAATAGGTGTGTACAGACCACAGGCAATGCATGATTAGTGTGTACAGACCACAAGAAAAGCATCATTAGTATAATAAATGATTGGTTCAGGATTATGGGCTGAAATTAAACCAGAGAGAAAACAGAAAGAGCTATTTTTATCATATTGATACTGGCAGGCATCCCTGATCTCGCTCTCGGTTTGCTTTATGACCTTACTGGAAAAGCCTGTTTAATATGGGATTTCAGATGCATAATTTTCAGTTTTCACATACAGAAATAGATTTATTATAATGTGTAAAGCTTAATATGTTGTTTGATTAAATGGTGGAAAATATATCCTATGTATACTAATCTTTACATCCTTGATGATATTGTTGTTTAGAGCTGAAGTTTAGGTATGATTTTTTTATTCCATAGTTACATTGGTCAAGGTTGGGATAATGAATGTATGCATATCTTATACCTGAGCATTCCCTGTGTAAGCTGCAAATCACTGTACTCGTCACTGCTACTACAATGAAATCTGTACTGTACTCGCCACTGCTACTACAATGAAATCTGTACTGTACTCGTCACTGCTACTACAATGAAATCTGTACTGTACTCGTCACTGCTACTACAATGAAAATCTGTCTTCCGAACCCAGTGCCTACCAGCTGTCATTCTGCATAGTAACTATCGGGGTCGCTTTCCCTGCACTGCTACCATGCAGAGAACACTTTTTATTTTTTCAATGAATACAAGATGTTTAAAGAATGAACAATGTGGAGAGGCGGGGCAGTGACATCATAATCTCCACCTCATCCAATCATCAAACGACTTGTATGGTGGCAGTGTCTTATGTCTCTGTGGGGAGGCAAGCCCTTGCCACTGTTTATTTTAGCAATTTTGGTCTGATTTTTGGAGATGCAGGCATGCTAATTGATAAATGACCCGGGGTAAGAGCTCAGGGCTTCACCCAAAAGACAGGAGGTCTGTGCATAGGAGTCAGGAGGACTCCCATCATCTCCAGGAGTCAGAGGCTGCAGGCGGCAGCCAGAGCATGCATGTCTGCAGGAGGCAGATGAAGCCTGCGACGGAGCAGCGAGGAGCTGACCCCGGGCAAGCTATGAGAGAGCTAGGATAACTTTGTGTTGGTCTGAGGAGCAGACCTGGGACCTAGGCTTGAGACCTGAAGGAGACATGTGGCAAGTGAGGAAGCCAGGAAGCTGAAGTATTGCGCAAGTTACAGTAATGGTAGAAGCCCTGCGTGGGAAATTGCTGTCATTTATGTAGCCCTGCCCCCAAGGGAGTGGCATATCGCATAGGTATCCTCTTCACTTCTTGCGCTCTGAGCCCGCTCCAACCCATCTGACACTATTAGCTCTGTCATCTTGAATGATTGAGACCACAAGTATTGCGGTGAATAATCAGTTTACTGCTTTTAACTTTTGAAGAAAAACAAGAATATGCAAACAGAATCAGAAATTACACAAATGTTACTAGTGAGATAGATCCTGAATTCCCAACCAAAGATTTAGGTTTAGTTCAGCACTCAGGATCCGGAACACAGGCCACTCATACACATACAAATAAGTGCATGTATATGCTAGAGGACTGTGTTCAACAATAGCAACACTGAATAATCTGATGTCATTAGAGAGTGACCACAGATAAGAGTGACTACACTATATAACTTAATGTAGAATAAACAATATAACAATACTAAAGTAGCTATCAGAGTTCACTCTGTATACCAATGGGGGCCCCCTTTACGATGAATTTCAAGAGTCTCCTGGATAGTGAGGCCTCATTTGTCATCACCGGCAAGGAATTCCCACAATCCAAGGAAAGTATTTGTAATCCAATAAAGGTAAGAATGATGAACTATATTCCCCAAGGTAAGCAATAGTTGTAATCCACAGAGTAGTAAACGCGACAAATCTTGATGTGTCTCAACAGGTTAGCAGCCTAGGACTGAATAGAGGGCTTAAGGCCTAGTTCACCCACCTCGCACTATATGTACTGTATATCTGCAGTGTCCAGTGGTTAGCTGTATGTCAGTATGGCCCTTTGTAAGCAAGCAGTTCAACTGTCCCGCCCTGATTCAGCATAGGTCTGTGATCTATGGAGGTGTAGATACTGGATGTCTTTCACCCAAACTGGGAGTTCCACTCTCCGCCATGGCCAGACCCCGCTCTGTTCAGCACCTCCGTCTGACTGTCAGCAACCTTCCGCTCGGTCCCGCCACCGAGACTCCTCCACTCCCTTGCACCCCCGGCTTCAACTTCGGTGTCCGTCACTAGGCCTCGGCCTAATCTCCCGTGATCCGCAGCAGCTCTTACCCTTCTTTCCAGTATGCTGTCCTCTAGGCAAGAGAGCGAAGATAAGTCCCGCCCTCCTTTATAAAGCCACTCCCAGCAAGCTCTGCGTGCCCTAGTGCTCCCTGGGAGAAGGGTCTCTCTCTCTCACAGCAGTCTATGATCCTGGCTCCTCCCGTACTACATCCCCCATAGTTCCAAAGTCACTGTTTTTGCAGAACTTTAATAACCACAACAGTTTGAACAATGCCAGCCGTGCGACCCGGCTACATCCTCCCCCTACTTGAACATCTTTGGTCCTCCAAAGATAAGGAGATTCTTCTCCGGAGAAGACAAAGGCTGATTCATATGAAAAGTCCGAATCAACCATCTAAAATAGCATTCATTGCAACTGGAACTGAATAATAAAATCACTATCTAACAACTTACTGCACACGTTATCAAATAAATCTGGGTCACTCTCACAGAAGGCTAGCAGAAAGTCAGCAGTCAATTTAATAGTGTCAGTGGGTGGAGTAGAACTTTCTCCTTGAGAGTCATCAATAGAGGGAACAGTCGATGACATAGACTGTTGTGCTGTAGAGATTTGTTCTTCAGAACTTTCCCCTAAGGTACTATAAGTTAGTCTTTTGGGGGGATGAATCTCTCTCCGTAGTCTAGCGGATATTCCGATAGCACTTTCCTCTACTGAAGACTCACTCCACCAACACTTCCTGTCTATCTCCAGAAGAGTCCACTTCCTCAGAAGGCAAAAATATTTTGGAGCCTTGACTCCCATATAGATCTTCAAATGGCTCCAAGGGAAGAGAACGTGGACGTTCAACAAAAGACTCATCTAATCCATATAAGGGAGAATCCACAAAAACATCGTCAGTAGGTGACGGATCCTCAGGGACCAATACAGTCTCTCCTTCTGTCTGTCTTGACTCCTCACTTCTCACAGGGGGGCTAAAAAAAGAGTTCTCTTTTAGGAAGAGGGGCAGGGGCCCACTCAGCAGTGGGTGAAGATGATTCGGAAGAAAATCCTTCACAGGATGGCCACCACCAGTCGAAAATGACACTTTCATCATCGCTATCCCCTTCTTCATCCATTACATTTGCAAATTTTTTGGGCTGGACCTTTTGGAAGGTCGAGACCGTAGCCTAGGGGCCCTAGGAGCATCCTCTTCGGACGAAGTTCTGACTGCTTCAGAAATAGGCAATAGGTGATTTCTGTGCCAAGTCTTAAGCGGTCCCACCTTACCCTCTGGGTGGATTTGATAGACGGGTAGCCCAGGAAGTTTCCTGTAAATGACAAAGGGCTGAGAGCACCAACGATCAGCCAACTTATGCTTCCCTGGCACTCCCAAATTTCTCAGAAGCACTTTATCACCAGGCTGCAGATCTTGCACTCTCACTTTCAGATCAAAGTTCTTTTTATTCCGTTGTTCTCTACCCGCAGAAGCTTCCACCACCTTCTCATGAGCCAATTTCAAATTTTGCCGAAGTCTGTCGACATAACCCATGTAGGAGGCCTGCGAGGTATGATCCATAGAGGTACCAAAAGCCAAGTCCACAGGCAGTCAAGCTTTCCTTCCGAACATAAGGAAATACGAGGAAAACCCTGTGGAGTTGTTAACAGTACTGTTGTAAGCATGAACTAGTACTGGGACATATTCACTCCATTTCTGCTTCTTCTCAAGAGGTAGTGTCCCCAACATATTCAACAATGTTCAATTGAATCTCTTCGGCTGAGGATCCCATTGAGGGTGATAGGGAGTAGTTCTAGATTTTTGAATACTCAGCAGTCCACACAGTTTTTTTATCAGCTTACTTTCAAAGTCTCTTCCCTGATCAGAATGTAATCTTTGTGGCAAACCGTAGTGGACAAAGAACTTCTCAACTAATACCTTGGCTACTGTACTAGCCTTCTGATCCAGATGTGGAAAAGCCTGAGCATATCGGGTGAAATGGTCAGTCACTACCAAAATATTTCCATGCCCACCAAATCAGGTTTGAGACACAGGAAGTCGATACACACCAACTCCATAGGACCATGACTCTGTAGATGACCCATGGCAGCCGCTCGGTGTGGTAAAGTCTTCCAGCGTATACACGAGTGGCAGTAAGCTTCCAATTCTTTCCTCATGAAAGGCCGGTAAAATCAGTCCCTGACCAACTGAAAGGTCCTGTCAGGCCCTAAATGTCCATGGGAATCATGTAAAGCTGCAAGGACAGTCAGCCTGTGCTTTTCTGGCAGGAATAGCTGACACACTCCATCTGACACTCCATCTGCCTGTTCTACAGCATTCATCCGGTAAATTACTCCATCTCTTAGCTTCACCCGTTCTCAGTCCCGATGGACTACCTTGGCCCCCACTATAGGACTCTCCACTAAGAGTTTGGGATCATTGGCCCTCAAAGCTTTGAGGAAGTTCTTCGCTTCTCGCTTGAGTCAAGTCGCAATAACACTTGGGCACCTCAGAAGGGGAAACTCCAGCTCCTTCTGCCCCCATAAATCCCTTCAGGCTATACTCAACTCCTTGGCAAGTGGCTTGTACTCCCTCAGAAGTGAGATGCACCCACCTAGGTTCTCTGTTCTCAGCAGAATGAGGCCGCCTGGATAAGCATCGGCATCTAAATGTCCTTTGCCAGGCCAATACTTCAAGCTCAACTGGAACTCGGAGAGGGCAGCTAACCACCTATGGCCGGTGGCATCCAACTTGGCAGTCGTCAGTAAGTAGGTCAAGGGGTTATTATCAGTTTTGACCATGAAGAAAGCCACGTAGAGGTAATCCCTCAACTTGTCCACTATAGCCCACTTGAGGGCCAGGAACTCCTACTTATGGACGCCCTCCTGTCATCTTCATCCCCACTGTCATCTTCCTACCATCCCACCCCCTGTCATCTTCATCCCCACTGTCATCTTTCTACCATCCCACCCCCTGTCATCTTCCTACCATCCCACCCCCTGTCATCTTCCTACCATCCCACCCCCTGTCATCTTCATCCCCACTGTCATCTTCCTACCATCCCACCCCCTGTAATCTTCATCCCCACTGTCATCTTCCTACCATCCCCCCTGTCATCTTCATCCACACTGTTATCTTCCTACTATCCCACCCCCTGTCATCTTCATCCCCCCTGTCATCTTCCTACCATCCCACCCCCTGTCATCTTCCTACCATTCCACCCCCTGTCATCTTCACCCCCCCTGTCATCATCCCACCATCCCATCCCCTGTCATCTTCCCACCATCCCATCCCCTGTCATCTTCCCACCATCCCATCCCCTGTCATCTTCCCACCATCCCATCCCCTGTCATCTTCCTACCATCCCACCCCCTGTCATCTTCATCCTCCCTGTCATCTTCCTACCATCCCAACCCCTGTCATCTTCATCCCCCCTTTCATCTTCCTACCATCCCACCCCCTGTCATCTTCACCCCCCCTGTCATCTTCCTACCATCCCACCCCCTGTCATCTTTATCCATATTGTAAAAAAAATAAAATAAAATAAATGAATAAAGCAAACGGTAGAAAAATGTAATCAAAATAAAAAACTACTGACACCAATGGCAGAACTACCACACAAACATTGCACTTGCGACCGGCCCTGGCGTTCCGCCACCAGGCTGGGAGGGAAGGGCCCCGTCCGGGGGGCTTTTTATGGTTTCTGGCATCGGGGCCCTGAAGGTTCTAGTTACGCCACTGGTCAGCGGTAACCCTGGCAGACCCACATCCAGCACAAAGGTTGGAAATCCTGCTACAGGTGGCTTCATGGATTCCTATAAAGGAACAAAGCCACCAGAAAACAGAATTTAGAGAGCATAAATTGAAAGCAGCCACAGGCTTGAAAGAAAAACAGGCATGCAAGCATGGTAAGGGCTGATGTCTGCAGCGCCATATGTTTACTCTATAATTGAAATATTACTTTTGGGTGGAAAGACCCTTAAACTGTTATTGTTGTTTATATAAGCCAGTGCTATTTTCTGCTCATGCCGAGTCTTTAATAATGTATGTTTAAAATGGAGCTCAGCCTACTGTCACTTCCTTTGTAATGCATCCAGTAACTGGCAATAACATTGCTATTTATTTACTTGCCTGTGTCTAGAGAACGTAAAATAATTGATTTAATACTTCAGTAGAGATATGATTTACATAGCTGCACTGTACATATATTTGTTTATCCACACCCAGTGTCCCGGATCTTTCTAATTAATGCCAAGTACACGTGACGTGAGTACCGGCTGCTAGCACAACCAACACTGGGAATAGGAACTGCAGCTTTATTATAGAGCAACAGCAAAGTGCAAAAACAATATCTACAAAGTACCACGCACCCAATTTAACCTCTAGAATCCTATTGTTTGCTATGGACATCAAAGTTGCTCTTATTGCTTGCTTGTGTCTTGGCTGTCTTTACCCACAGAGCTGGCATTGAAATAAAAGAAGGTTGTAGTGTAAATGCTGATTGGCTGTGCTGGTTTTGTTTTTTGTTTTTTTTTTTTACTTTAGATGCCCCAGCGCAAATCAAGTTTGAGTACTTGAAAGGACATTTCCAAATCTATTTAAAGGTGAATTCCAGGTATGGTCATTTTTAAAGTTACCTTGGTCCAGCATGGACCAGTGTATAGTAAGTATGTCTGTTCTATACCTCTGGGATCCTCCTGGAAATTGGATATCACTGTAGTAGGCACCACTACTACAGTGATCTCCACAGCCTATCTGGGTCCCTTGCCAAGCGTCTGCTCTGATACATTATGAAACCCAGGTGGTCATTCGTTCAGTATGGGCACCAATCTATGAACACTTTGTGTTTTCTCAATGAATGCAAAGCTTTTCTGATTGGATAAGGTGAAAATGTGGGCGGTGGTGTCATGATCCCCACCTAATCCAATCAGAGAAAGCTTTGTGTGCAAATACAAAGTGTTCTCTAAATGGCGTCCATGGCAAGTGGGTGATCTCTAGTGTGCACTAAGCAACATTCTCAGTGGACTGTCACTTTATGCATTCTACCTAAAAGTTTTTCAAACGTGTTTGTTTTGTTATGATTCTTTTCACATCGATGAATTAATGCCATTCCACATTCACATATATCGTTCATTTATATTATTGCACTTTATTGCATTAATTTTCATTGACATGGTATTTTTTTTAGCTTATGCTAATATACACTCATATGTGTTGTTTTGATTATGTTTATTGCACATTGAACTTTATTTCATGGTATCATATCTTACAATTTTAATTTGTCTAACTAATATACTTGGTTACACGGATAGTACCTGTCCCAACACGACAGGCACACTTTTTCCCTGAGTGCTGCATCTTTATCTTTCTCTTTGCTATTCAAGATTAGGGACAGCCTACCAGCTGGATTGCTCTAATGCAGGCTTTCTCAACCAGTGTATTGTAGGGGCTTCCTGAGACCTCAAAGTTAATTAAAAGCTCCTTCAGAGTAAAACATTTAAAGCGGAGTTCCGGGCACAAAATCAACCTTTTTTTTTTTTGTGCCCGTCCGCTTGGTCTCCTTAACCTGAAAAGGAATTGGATAGTTAGGTATTTTTTTTTTTTTTTTTTTTTTATACTTACCTTGTAATTGTTGATCGTATATACTCACATATTCTTCACTTCCTCCCTCAGCGCCGCGGCTCCGCCGTCACTTCCTGTCTTGCGATGATTCCTGGGAGCTGAACGTCATCGCTCCCAGGAATCAATGCAACGGCACCGGCCCCACTCGTCACTTCCGGGGCGACGCCGCATTCTCTGCTAAACAGCTTCTGGGCATGCCCAGAAGCTGTGGAGGAATGCGGCGCCGCACCGGAATTGACAAGAGGGGCCGGTGCAGGCGCATTCTGGGAGAAGAAGACACGGAAGAGGAGGCCAAAGAGGATCGCGCCGGCTTCAGCTGCCCACAAGAGAGATGGAAACGCTGTGGAAGAAATTTTATAAGTGAGTATTTCTTCTAAAAGGTAAGTGCGAACCGGGACAGATCAGAGGCTAGCCATTGTGGAATGTGCTAGCCCTGACTGTCCCGGGGGTATGTTCAGTGAAAATTTTTTTAAGTGTTGCCAGTGTCTAAGCATAATACACTCTGTTGACCTTCTTGGTTTAGCATAGCAGTATTGTTGCCAGATTTAGCAGATATTGGCTAGTTTCACTTGTCTGAAGTTGCTTTTTAAACTTAAAAGAGATTCAACAACGTAGAACCATTTTCTGCTCATTTATGGCTTTTCATTAAAAGTTGAACAGTGAGCTAAAGTAGTATTGTCCAAATACAAGAGACGTGTGCATTCTTACTATAATCCTGGTGTGTTTTGTGTATTTATTCCACATCTGTGGAGTCCACGTCCCAGTTCTATGCTCGGTTGATTGGTAATTGAGTCTATTATATCCGGTAAGAGTACTTACTCCCCCTCCCGGGTGGTGGATGTACATGTCCTGGTGATCCCTTCTTTGGATTAAGACACCTTTGGTTGAAGTGGACTTGATCTTGAAACTGTTTGGTCTTTTGTAATACAGACAGCTTTGCCTTTGTGCAGGAGCCTTCTTTAATAAAGACCAGTCACTGCTGCTCTCTCTACTTGTGCAGGGTGGCTGGTCTTGTATACACCCCTCTCCTTTAGTTTTATGCAGGCAGCCTGTAGGGGTGGATCTGCTGGGTTACTCCCACAGCTCTGCCTTCTCCATGGGGTATGTTCAGTACAGTGATGATGTCACTACTACTTTTACAGGGTAAGAACTGTGTTTGTAAATGCCACTGGTGTGCGCAGGCTATTGCATTAGGGTGTGCGCCCCAGAGCACAAACACACATGTGTGTACATCAGCAGAGCAGTGGACGGTGTCAGTAGAGAAAAGATTGGTGTCAGTGGAGCAGTGGACAGTGCTAGTTGTTTTTTATTTTTATTATTTTAAATAATTTTTTACAATATAATTATTACATTTTTTAGGACCCCCGTTAGGGGGCTTGGTGAAATATCAAGGGTCTAGACCCCTGATGTCTCACTTTTGAGACAGGGAAAGAAACTGAGGGTAGAGATTCCCCCGTCCCTTTCTCTGCAGCCTGCAGTAAACATAGTTTACTATGCTTCAGTTAAGAACGAAGACAGGAGCGATCAGTACAAACCACTCACTGTGTTCATTCAGAAAAGAAAGACCTATTAATGAAATATTTACAAGCCCCTTCCCCACTCCTGAGAGGAGAGGAGGGAAGCTGACAGCACTGCAGGGGGGGAGACAGGAAGCAGGGGGAATCAGCACCACAGGGAGTGATGAGGGTGTGCCCAGGCACACCCGGCACACCCTGTGTGCACGCCTATGGTAAATGCATTAGGAGCAGAGAAAGTGGAGTTATTGTCCTTGTGGCAATTGAACAGATGATTTAAGTAACATTTTTGTGCCCAGAGTTCAGCTTTAATATGAGTCTAAACTTAGATGTAGAAAGTCAAATTAGAAGCTGTTTCTCCAAGGGTTTATATTTCTAGTGAAAAATGTACTTATATCCTAGCCTGGAAAGTGAATGCCATTAATCCCTGGTTCTTTAAGAGGTGGCTAAATGGAAAATGTTACAGTTGTGTCAGATATATCTGTAATAATTGATCTGCATTCAGCTATGTCCTGTTCCATTGATGCCAGACAGCTTTAAGTGGCTTTCCTCTATCAGTTAGATCATTGTTAGGCTTCAGCGCAGCCAGAGCAGCATTACTCTCATTTATTTCCACTTGTATCTCCGTACACATAGATTATTGTGCTTCTTGTTAGTGAAAGTGAAGTGATAAATCGTGACCCAGCACCTAAATAAATAATATATAATACACAGAAGTAAGAGCTTTCATTAAAGTGATCCTCAAGGTTTTTTTTCATATATATATACATTTTTATAAACTTGTTATTTAAGAAAATGTATACATTTTCTAAAATAACAAACATTATATACTTACCTGCTCTGTGCAATGTGTTTGCACAGAGCAGTCCTAATCCTCTGCTTCTGGGGTCCCCCACTGGCAATCTTGACTCCTCCTCTTCTCTGAGTGCCCCCATAGCAAGCCACTTCTGTGGGGGCACTCATGCAGGCTCAATCCCGAGCCACACTGTGTGTGTCTACTGACACACACAATGCCACTCAGCCCTACCCCCCACTCTCTGCTCATAGAAGTTGACTGACAGCGGCATGAGTCAATGGGAGAGAAGAGCAGTGCTGCTGCAGACCTGCACGGTGCTGGTTTGAGATTGGGCTCAGGTAAGTATTTCAGGGGAGGGCGGGGGGGGGGGGCAGGGGTTAGCTGTCATGGAAAGGTTTTCCACATTAATGAATGCAGGGAATGCATCTTTTACTTTTACAACCATTTTAAAGGGGTTGTAAAGTCAGAAGTTTTACCCATCTTAATGCATTCTATGCGTTAAGATAAAAAGTCTTTTGTGTGCAGCAGCCCCCCTCAGTCCCCCTATTGCTTACCAGCTCTATCCAGCGATGTTTACGAGTGCTTCAGCCATCCGGGACTCTCTCTCTCTCTTTCCTGATTGGCTGAGCCATTGGCTCCCCCTGCTGTCAATCAAACTCAGTTAGCCAATCAGGAGATAGAGGGGGCGGGCCAAACTGCATTGAATGAATGGACATACGGAGCTGCTACTCAGGTGCTCCCATAGCAAGCTTCTTGCTGTGGGGGCACTTAACAGGAGGGAGGGGCCAGGAGCTCCAGCCAGGGACCCGAAAAGAGAAAGATCCGGGCTGCTCTGTGGAAAACCACTACACAGAGCAGGTAAGTATAACATGTTTGTTATTTTTTTAGAAACAAAAACCAGACTTTACAATCACTTTAAGATTAGTGATCCTTCATAGATACTTCATTCTATCTCCTCACCCTATTGCCATATAGCTTAATCTACCTACCTTTTAGCTGTTCATAATGGTGGCCAGTAGCCAGGGCTGCCGTTAGAAATCATGGGGCCCCGTACAGCCTACCTGAAAGCCCCCCCCCCCCCATTAAACATTTTTAAAATCATCCTCCAAATTTTTTAAAAAGGTTTTTTCTCTACAATTTGAAAAATATTTTTTTACAATTAGTTTTTTACATTTTTAACTCATTTTTCACATTTTTTTTTTATTACAACACTGTTAAGGTGGGGGGCTTGAATTAAATATCAGGGATCTAAACAGACCTGTAACTTCTCACCTTTAAAACAGGGAAAGGAATTGAGGTCACAGATTCTTCAGTTCCATTCTCTGTATCCTCAACTGCACTAAAGATATATGAATAGGAGACTGAGAACATAGCTTACTATGCTCAGTTATCAATGAACACAGGAGCGATCGGTACCGATCGCTCACTGTGTCCAATTCAGAAAAAGAAGGGGGCAGTACATTACATATTTAGAGGCCCCTTCCCCCACTCTCCATCCACTTGTGCCCCGCAGCAGCCAGCGGGAGAGGGAAGCCAGCGGTGCTGTGGAGGGAAGAGGGGAAGCCCTGGCACACAGTGGGGAATCAGATGTGCGCAGCACAGGGAGCGGGATCGATGCGTGGGACGGAGGGAGGGGGAAACCAGGTTTCAATTGTCCTCCCGTCCCGCCGCACCGATCCCCATGCTGTCTAGGCCCCTTACAGGAGGCCTGGTGGTACAACCCGGTTGGTGGCTCTGCCAGTAGCTGACCTGTGCTGTGGCAGGGGATTACAAAGCATTAAATTCAGACAAAGACAACGAATTTACTTGAACAAGGATTTTTTAGCGTTGGCAAGGATTTCAGCAGCATTGGTCAGGTTCTGGCTATTAAAGTAGTTTAAAGAAGCTAAAAGAAAGGGCATGCAAAAGGACGGCTCCATGTTTATTTACACTACCCCATACCTCTATGCTAATCTCCATCTTCAGTCTGTATGATGATATTCTCTGACTTAAAGTGGAGTTCCACCCTTAAAAGACACTTTGCCCAATCTGCTTGCTCTGTGTCACCTGAAAAATAAATGGATAATCACGATTTTTTTTTTTCTTTACTTACCTTGTTTTAGAAGAAAATATACTCACCTTACTTCCTCTTCCTCTCTCTGCGGCCGTGGTCCGCACCGTCACTTCCTGCTTGCATTGATTCCTGGGAGCTGAGCGTCATCGCTCCCAGGAATCAATGCGCCTGCACCGGCCCCGACGTCAGTTCCGGTGCAGGCGCGTCATTCCCTGCTACACAGCTTCTGGCATGCCCAGAAGCTGTGCAGGAATCAGAGTTGTATAAAGTACTCGAAACCCATACTTGAGTAAGAGTACGAGTGCTCGATCAAAAAGTGACTTGAGTAGAAGTGGAAGTGCTCGATCGAAAAGTGACTTAAGTAGAAGTACTAAAGTATTCAACATTTTTTGTACTTAAGTATTGCAAGTAGTTTTTTTAAAAATTTTGCTACTCAAGTACTGAAAGTAAAAGGACAAGTACTGTGCTATGTAGTTATTAAAGAAAGAAGTCAAAAGTTTGAACATCATATTGTTTTTTATTATTTCAAATGCAGCTTTTATTTATACATACAGTAGCATTTATTTCCGTATGCGCTGATAATACACATGTTTTGAGCTTCATGAAACCTGCCATCTACTGTTCTGGCAGTGGTAATTTTTATAATTGTAACGAGTAACTATGCAGCACAAAAAAAAATATCGGAGTAGAAGTATTGAAATCATTGAAAGAATGTAATGAAGTAAAAGTGGAAGTAGGAGAAAAAAATTCTACTCTAGGAAAGTACAGATACCGTCTTTCGGTACTTAAGTACAGTAGTGAAGTAGTTCTACTTAGTTACTATACATCTCAGGCAGGAATGACGCGCCCGCACCGGACATGACGAGTGGGGCCGGTGCAGGGCATTCTGGGACAAAGAGGACACAGAAGAGGACGCCGAAGAGGATGCGCTGGCTTCAGCTGCCCACACCTGAGATGGCAGCAGTGGAGAAGAAATTTTTAAGGTAAGTATTTCTTCTAAAAGGTAAGTGCGACCTGGGACAGATCAGAGGCTATCCATTGTGGAATGCACTAGCCCCGACTATCCCGGGGGTATTTTTAGTGAAAAAAACTTTCCGAGGGTGGAACTCCGCTTTAAAAAGGGTTGTACACCAAGGATCTCCAGTCTCTATATAGGAGGGTTTTTTTTTAAGATATCTACCTAAAACAATGCATACTATGAATTGTAATCATAATCCTATCAACCAACCCAAGGTGGCGCTTGAACTCCTTCAAGAGTGTCTGCCATTCCTCTTAGTTCCAAGCAACTACTTCCAGTTGCTATGTTCACTCCATCCTTTTGAAGTTTGAATTTTCCTATGGATGTCTTCCTCCAGGAAGGGAATCCTGTGTACTGTATTCAATGTTTATTTGCAAAACAAATATTGTATCAGTATAATAATAAAAAAAAAAAAAAAAAAAAAAACAGATCAAACACATCAGTATAACATTTTATAGGCTTTTGTAAAACAAATTACAGCATAATTTACTCACAACCATTATCAATAACCTTTAAAATGACTCAGAAAAATCTGCCTAACAGCTCAATGTCTTTCATTTTATTCTGGCCTACATTTATATTCAGCATCAATCTGCCCTGAAAGGTCAATCTGTAGCACACAGAATACAGTTTGAGTGCCGGTTCACATTTATGCAATGTGGGAACGCTGCGAATATACAGCGTGTTCCCACACGTTGCCATATGCGATACGCTGGGGGTGTCAATTCAAAGTTAACGACACCCCCAGATCAGATCGCATATCGCAGTGCGATCTGAAAGTTCGCACAGAATCAGATCGCATTAGTGTGAACCACCATGCGATCCGATTCTGCTGCGGACCAAACAAAGGGTCCTGTTTAGTGCGATTGCGGTGCGAATTCAGCCATACAAACTGTATGGTTGAATTTGCACCGCACAGACATCGCATGTAATTTTAGGAGCAGTGCGCTCCGAATTACATCCAATATCTGTGATCGCACAAATGTGAGCCGGCACTGAGTGTCTTCTAAATATCATTAGGATTTAAAGGAATTGTAAAGGCAGAAGGTTTTTATTTTTATTTTTGTGCACTAAGATAAAAAAAAAAAACTTCTGTGTGAAGCAGCCCGCCACCCCCCAGCACCCCCTAATACTTGCCTGAGCCCGTCTTTATCTAGCAATGTTGCAGGAGTTTCTCAGCTGCCTGGCACTCCTCTCCTCATTGGCTAAAACCGCAGCGTGGTGCCATTGGCTCCTGCTGCTGTCAACCAAAGTCAGCCTATCACGGTGAGAGTGGGGGCGGGGCCAGGTCACAGCTCTGTGTCTGGGGGGATACAGGAAGCTGTGACTTGGCTCAGGTGCCCCCAAAGCACGCCAGGAGCACAAAAGAGGGACCCGAGAAGAGGAGGATCTGGGCCACTCTGGGCAAAACCAACTGCACAGAGGAAGTAAGTATAACATGTTTGTTATTTTAACCAGTTCTGGACCGGAAGGATTTGCCCCCTTAATAACCAGGCCATTTTTTTACGATTCAGCACTGCGTTACTTTAACGAAAAATTGCACGGTCATGCGACACTGTACCCAAATAAAATTGATGTCCTTTTTTTCCCACAAATAGAGTTTTCTTTTGGTGGTATTTGATCACCTGTGCGATTTTATTTTTTTGGCGCTATAAACAAAAAAAGAGAAACAGTTCTGAAAAAAAAGACAATATTTTTCACTTTCTGCTTTATAACATCCCCCCCCCCCCCCCAAAATGTAAAAATCAAAATGTTTCATCCTTTTAGACCAATTTGTATTCTGTTACATATTTTTTTAAGCGTATTTTGATTTGGTTTACACAAAAGTTATCGCATCTACAAACTAGGGGAAAGATTTATGTCATTTTTATGTATTTTTTTTTTTTTTTATCGGGACTGCGACATTGCGGCGGACAGATCGGAACCCTGGTAAATATATGTGAAAAAAGCTGCGCTAAGTGAAAGGAACCATAAATGATAATGAGTCCACAAAAGTCCCAAAAAGTTGAATATAAATTGAGTATAAAAATAAAGTCCAAATATTCGACCAAATCTCCACAGGTGCAGATAATAGGTGTATATACTGCTTACCAGATGCAGCAGTGTAATATGCCTTGAACACAGATTGACCGAGCCAGATGGAAAACCTTAGAGGGGATTCCTCACCAACGATATCCAACCCAAGAACACAGATTGATGGATGTTCAGGTAAAAAATAAATAGAAAAACATAGCGTGATACTGTATACAAAAGGGTTCAAGAGAAGTGCTCCCGTGTATATCAGAGAAAAGGAATAGTGCTGATATAGACCACCACCCTCACAGGCTGCTTACCAGAGATAAAAATTAAACAGACAGATCAATCATTCAATTCTGTTCATGCAACAACAGCAGTCATATAAGTGTCCCTGCTTACCAGAAACAAACAGGTTGTGAACATATAAAAGTATGATGTTCTCCCGGGTAGATGGTATTCTCTATGAATTCCTAGTCATCCAACGTAGCGGTGATCTCAGAAATCATCAGACATATACAAAAGAAATGTATATATACATAGCGTAATATTGTTAATAGAATCAATACACCCAAGTGAATGGAATGTTTAAAACGTGAATAGGGCCACCACCGCACTCACAATCTAATTACCAGATTCATGCAAGTAAGATCAGGAGTGAGGCAACCACTCTATCCAACTATATGACACCGCTTGGACCGTCTCCATATATCACAGCTTACCAGAAGCAAATGGACGTATCGCATGTATCACAAATCCAGAGAGCACTGGGCAAATATTCCTAGTATCCCTCTCGTATGGGCAGTCCGGTCCCTTGTCCAGTGAGAATCAACCGCATACAGGACTCAGAAGGTTACATGGAAATAATGGAGAGCCCCATAGTGTAAAACCATTTAATAATGAAATAATAAAAGAATTGCACTTACAGGTATAACGAACAAAAAGCGCTGAATCGAAGCCGCCGGCCAGACAGCTTCAAACACCCGCCTGAGCGTCTCACAGAGGTGACGTCAGCACGCCACGACCGACATACATTTCATCAAAAACTGACGTTCTCAAGGTACGGGCGGCGCACTGACACCACCTCTTAAATAGCACAACACAGGAGAAATGATCCTCCCAGCGCGACCTGAGAGCTGAATCTCATATCGCCATCTTTAATGTGGTCTAGGAGTTATTAGACCGCCCCACAATACCAATCAATTGAACCTCTTGAACAAACCAAAACTAATTAAATAGCATAATGTATTCTCAATAATGTAAGTGTGAATAAAGGAATATAGACCCTACAGATCAATATCAATAATATCAAGCTGGGAGGGCATGGCGTACGGCGCGGCGGATGGCAGCACTGCTCTGAAGCTCCGCTCGGCCACCCGGGACTTCAGCCTTCTACGACCCACGGGAAGACTCGTATTGCGGTCTTACAGCCTCTGCAGCTTCTCCCCTCCTCGCTGATGGCGAAGGGGAAGAAAAATTTCCACCAGCACACTAAAATGGATGGATTTCTCCTTTCCACCGTGCCAGGTCTCCACCAACATGGCGCCGGTCGGCAGCCGCGGCCCCCAGCACACAGTGCGGATCGGCGGGAAGGACACTCACCACCATTAAGGCAAGTGGCTAACCCCGATAGCGGGAATTCTTCTGGCTCCTCCACGCCTCCCTCACCCTCAGCGAGAAGCCCTGCCAAACAGAAGCAGAGGCGAGGGCCCTCTCCCCCACACTCCATCCCTGCTGAGCAGATGGATCATGGCTTGTCTCCCACCGCACCACAGCCACAGGCCCTTCAGGCAGCTGATCCTTTTGCAGCCTTCCCTGTGGGAGACCACCCAATATCGGCATCCCTACTGAAGGATATGATGCACTCCCTATGGTCCTCCCTACATACGGACATGGTCCAAGGACTGACCCAGACTAGGAGGGAGATTCACCAGTTAGGGGAGAGGGTGGACTCTGTGGAGAGGTCTATGGATAAGTGCTCACTGTCCCTCAACACCTTAGTGGCAGCTCATAATGGGCATGCTGAAGACATCTCTTGGCTCAAGGACAAAGTCGCTGACCTTGAGGATAGGTCGCGACGAAACAACCTTAAGCTTAGGGGGGTGCCGGAGTCGGTTCAACCCCAAAGCCTGGAGAAATACGCCAAGGATCTGTTTGCAGCGTTGGTGCCTTCCCTGTCCCCCTCTGACCTGACCATTGACAGGATCCATAGAATCCCAAAACCCGGATTCATCGCACAAGACCTGCCCCGTGATGTACTCCTGAGAGTCCATTTTTTCCAGGCTAAAGATAAAATACTTATGGCCTCGAGACAACTGCAAGTGATGCCTGGAGAACACCCACAAATTCAGATCCTGCCTGACCTATCCCGGCACACTCTCCAGAAACGCAGGAATCTGGCTACGGTTACTAAGGCTCTCAGGAACCACCACATTCCGCACAAGTGGAAACACCCGGCACTCTTATCCATCACCCATAATGGATCTACGGTCACTATTTCTACCATGGAGGAGGGAATGGCACTCTTGCGCCGTTGGGGGATTGTCATGGATGCACCGCCTCCACATGGAGCCTCACCTAATCCTTTTCCCGTGCCCATCCAAGGGGAATGGCAAGTGGTATCCCGAAAACGCTCCAACTCTAGTCAGAGGTCGAGTAGCAGCGAAAGTGTCTCCCTGCAGTGTTCTTCACAGTCCCAGGCCTAGGATGTGAATACTCCCTATGGCCCTTCTCTCCTGGATGCAGGTATGTCCTGCTGTTAGACTTTTTTTTATGTCCTTTTTTGTGCTTTGCTCCGTTGTCGGACCTCCCCCCCCTTCCTTTGTTCTGGTTCCGATACTAAACTGTTCCCCTTGGAGTTCTGCCCCCCTGATGAGTCATACAACTTCGGCTTCTCCTTTTTTTTTTCTTGTTTGTCTTGCTACCATCCAGTACGTCCGTACTTGTCACTTGGAGCCACCATGACTATTAAATTTCTCTCCTTAAATGTTAATGGCCTAAATCATCCGGCCAAGAGATACTCCTTATGGACCGAATTGTGTAATAGTCGAGCGGATATCGCATCAATTCAAGAGACTCACTTCAAAATTTCTCAACAACCTCGCTTCTCTCATAAACACTTCCCACACCTTTTTTTTGCCAGCGCTTCTGAGAAAAAACGTGGAGTTCTTATTGCAATCAGAGACACAGTGGCTTTCTCCCTAAAGGACGAGATCTGTGACCCAGAGGGTCGGTTCCTGATCCTCCGGGGTGACTTCAACAACTTGCCTCTGACTCTGGTTGCGGTATACGCCCCGAACTGTCATCAGCAGCGCTTCCTCCACAGGTTACTTCAAAGAATATCCACAGAAATATATGGTAACTTGGTGTTGTTTGGCGACTTTAATGCTGTTGTCGACTCAGCGCTTGACACTTCGGTGCCCGCCCGGGGTCGACAGCGTTCACTTGGTCTATTGTTGCACAAGGAGCAGTTGTACGATGTCTGGAGGTGTCAGCATGGCTCGGAAAGGGACTACTCCCATTACTCCTCCAGACATCGTTCGTACTCTCGCATTGACCTAATTCTTACGGATCTTCCTCTGCTGGGTAGGGTCTCCTCTTCGGACATTAGAAGCATTACGTGGTCAGACCATGCCGCGGTGGAGATGGTGGTGGAGGAGACAGGGCCCAGGGAACGAACATCTATATGGCGTTGTGACGCCAGGGTACTCCAAGATCCCGCCACTGGTAAGGTGATTGCTGAACATATACGTGAGTTCTTTGAATTTAATGCTTCCTCGGTCTCTGACCCTTGGTCGCTTTGGGGAGCGCATAAGGCTTTTGTCAGGGGTATTTGTATACAGCAGACTGCCAGACTGCGAAAGGCATATAATCAGAAGCTTGATGCTCTCCTCTCTGAGATCCGCTCCTTGGAAGTCACACACAAGAGCAATCCCACACCCTCTGTGACCGCAGCTCTGACTCAAAAAAGAGAATCCCTCAGATCTCACTTACTGGAACGATATGATCGCCATATAAAGGCGCTTAACCTCCGCTATTATGCCCAAGCCAACAAAGCGGGTAAATTCTTAGCGTCCAGAGTTAAACAGAAAAGAGCATGTGCACGTATATCACATCTGACCCATCATAAGACAAATGCCAAGCTGACCCACCCTAAGGACATTGCGAATGAATTCGCAACTTTTTACGGTGCGCTCTACAATTTGGCACAAGACCCCTCCACAGTACAACCAGACCCTGAAGCCATAAAAACCTTCCTGGACAGATTGTCTCTGCCCTCCCTCTCGGAAGCCCAAGTACAGATCCTCTCCGCTCCATTTACGGAGGAAGAGATCTCTAAGGCGGTCCGCTCCTTGCCTATCGGCAAGTCACCGGGCCCGGACGGTTTATGCAATGAGTATTATAAGTTATATAACGAAACCTTAAGCCCCTATCTTGTTGCAGTGTTCAATCAAGCGGCCCAGAAATCGGCATTCCCTAGGGAAATGCTTGGCGCCTATATCACGACCATTCCCAAACCTGGCAAGGACCCCAGCTTCCCTGCCAACTACAGGCCTATTTCCCTTCTCAATAGTGACATTAAAGTTTACGCCAAAGTACTTGCCTCACGACTGCAGCCTGTCCTACCCCTTCTGATACATAGTGACCAGATGGGATTTATGCCGGGAAGGCAGACTTCTGACGCCACCAGGCGTATAGTGAATCTGGTACATGTGGCGGAGAGCACTCGAACGCCTTCTCTGCTCCTCACGTTGGATGCAGAGAAGGCGTTCGATAGGGTCAGCTGGATGTATATGCGTGCGGCCCTGGGGAGGTTTGGATTCACGGGAGGTATACTATCGGCCCTACTGGCACTCTACTCCTGCCCTTCGGCCCAAGTCCTCACCTCTGGCACTACCTCGACACCGTTCGCCATCACCAATGGCACCCGCCAGGGGTGTCCTTTATCACCGTCCATCTTTAATCTGATGATCGAGCCTCTGGCGGAGGCCATTCGGTCTGACGACTCGGTGGAGGGGTTCTGCCTGGGTGACACAGTCCACAAAGTCAACCTCTTTGCGGACGACATTATTGTAACACTCACAAACCCGACCCGCTCGCTCCCTGCGGTCCACCGCATTTTATTGGCATTTGGAGGGATCTCCTATCATAAAGTAAACACTTCAAAATCCCTGGTGCTTAATATGGGGGTTAACCCGAAAGTTGTGTCCTTGTTAAAATCAATATGCCCCTACCCTTGGACAGAGGTTAGTATCCCGTACCTGGGCCTACATATAACCCCCCGAATCTCTAAACTGCTTCCCGCTAACTTAGATCCCCTTCTTAAGAAGCTCAACGGCACCATGGCGGCTATGTCCAAAGTTGAATTGTCATGGGGGGGAAGAATGGCAGCTTATAAAATGTCGATTTTGCCTCAGGTGCTTTATGTATTCAGGGCGCTTCCAGTCCCCTTTCCCAGGAAATATCTGGGGGCCTTCTCTAGAGGACTGAGAGGCTTTATCTGGAGCGGCAAGCGAGCAAGAGTTTCTACCTCCACCCTTCAGCTTCCCAAATCCATGGGTGGTGCCAAATTGCCGGATCTTCAAGCGTACTTTTGGTCCACTAGGCTGGACCAACTTAAACACTGGTTTGCTCCTCTCGGTTCCTCTTCTTGGTCCTCTATGGAACGTCACCTCTCTCCCACCGGCGACTTGAGGCAGTTTCTCCTGGGAGACCTTTGGATCCCATGGTCCCTGTCGGGTATGCCTCCGACTCTTCAGGTCTCTCTGATGGCCTGGCGGAGGTTGGAAGGCGCCCGGGAGACACAACTGGAATTTGCCCCGCTCCACTCTTCCTCTCTACCGTTGAGCTGCTTAAAAGCATATCTCCCAACCCTTCGGATATCTGATTTGGAGCGCTCGGGTGTCACCGAGATCTCTCACTTTTACGAACATGATGCTCTGATTACCCCGCAAGCCCTGATACAAAAGCTAAAAGTCCCGTCTACTCTCTTCCTCCAAGTGCTTAGTGTACATAGCTTTCTTAAAAGACACCCCCCAAGAGCTAGCCGGATCCCCCTTAAAGTGTGGACTCACTACAACTCCGCTAGAAAACCAGCCAAGGGCATCTCTTTGTTTTACGACATACTCCACCAAAAACCCGACCTGCCCAAGACGTTGTCAATGCAAAGGTGGGAAACTGAGCTGAACCTCCAGTTCACCCCGACTCAGTGGTCCCACGCTCTCTCATGTACTTATCAATACTCTCATTGCTCAGCACACTGGGAAATGATGCTGAAAATCTCCAACAGGTGGTACTACACGCCTAGTAGGTTGGCAAAAATCTTCCCAAACATCCCGGACACCTGTTGGAGAAACTGCGGTCACAGAGGCACACTATTCCATATCCTTTGGGACTGTCCGTCCTTGACTAGCTTCTGGCACACAGTGTTCAGATGTATAGCTGATTGTACGGGTATTCTACGCCCTCCTAAGAAGGAACTCGCCCTTTTGAATTTGGGACTGGATGACTATCCGGTTGCCTACAGGCAGATGGTGTTACATATCCTATTGGCTTCCAGGGTGCTGATACTACGTCGTTGGAGATCTCTCGATATACCGAATTTTTCTGAAGTAGTTAGGATTGTTAATGTCAATTTTGCCATGGAGAAGGCCTTAGCTTTCAACTCCCTGTCTTACAAGAAATTCAGTTTAGCTTGGCAGTACTGGCAATATTCCTCCTGAATTGTCCTTATGGATGGGTGAGTGGGTGGGGACCCTCCTGTGGCAAGTATGTTCCCACTGGGGGCTACGGGGGTGTCCCCTTCCCATTACCCAACTCGCACGTGAGTGGACTGAGGTGGATTATGATCTGCCCATCACGTTCATGAAACCTGATATATACAGTTGTTGAATTTGTATGACACTGTTGGCAGTCGTTTGACCTGATTCTGCTCTCATATTAGTCGGAACCTCCCTCTCCCCCCCCCTCCCCCCCCCCTGTTTTGTTTTCCTCCCTCCCCCCCACCTCCCCCCTTCCTCTATCCTTTCCCTTGGGATATTGTATTGCATTGTATGCAAATTGTTGGACTTGTTGACGTGTATTTGTATTGCGTTCATTTTTCCTGTAATGCTGATTTCTTTAATAAAAAATATTATTCAATAATATCAAGCTCTCAGGTCACACAGAGATCACCCCTTACATTGTACATCAATATATTAAATTATCAAATCTTGTATTGCATCATAAATTTGATTCAGATGTAAGTACATATTTTAAAAAATGCACAAATAAATTAAAATTGAATATAAAAATAAATGCACAATTAAAACCCTATGAAAATAAGTATGAATTATAAGTATAAATTAGGTACCATTTGGCATCTCCCCTACTCTCTCAGTTATAGGTATAAACCTCAACCAGAATCCAGGGACCAAACTCCCATAATAGCCAAGATAAATAGAAAGAAGAGACCAAAAATCATCAGAGTAGCTAGGAATTATTGATGAACGCGTTCACATCAGTGTCGACGTTCATTCCGAAAGGCGTATAAGTCTTAACTTTATATATCCAGGCCATTTCTAGCCTTGAAAGGCCTCTCACAAATGGCTCACCTCGCCATTTGGGGCTAAATTTATCAATACCTAAAAATGTGACATTAGAAGGGTTTTTATTATGTTTTGTCAAAAAATGTTTGAACACCGAGTGTTTGTCAAAGCCCTTACGTATGTTAGCTATGTGTTCATTTAAGCGCACAAATAGTGGACACTTAGTCCTACCTATATATTGAAATCCACACGAGCACTGGAGAAGATATACTACCCCAGTACTCGTGCAGGAAATGAAGGGGCTAATTTTGAAAGATTTTCCAGTGCTAGTAGATCTAAAGGTCTTCGTATTTTTGCATTTGATGTGATTCAAACAACATACTTGGCACCTGTTACATTTATAAAAACCGTTTAAATGATCTAAAAAGGTGGATCTAGCCAAAGGAGCCTCGATAACGTTCGGTGCCAGCATATCAGGCAAATTAGGAGTACCTTTAAAGATAACTCTAGGTTTTTCAGGTAATATTTGTTGTAAAACTGGATCGTTATTCAAAATATGCCAATGTCGTGTTACCAACCTTTTGATATCCATGGCCTGTTTTGAATAAGTGGTTATAAAGGAGGGACTAGATGTAAAATCGTCTTGTGCCACCACTGGACGCGTGGTCAACAATTGAGATCTGTCCATCAGACTAACTTGCTCCAGGGACCCACGGAGAAAGTCGGGGTCATATCCCTTGGCAATGAATCTCTCCGTGAGAACCTGGGCCTGTCTGTCAAAATCAGCAGCGTTCGAGCAATTGCGACGAATGCGCATATATTGACCTTTGGGTACAGCCCTTAGCCATGAGCTGTAATGGCAGCTGTCCACTGGTATATATGCATTGCGATCTGTTGTCTTAAAAAGAAGTAGAGGTAACAAAGGAGCCTTCCCTGATGGAAATGGACAGATCTAAGAAGTTGATGGCTGTCTGGCTTAAATTGTAATTAAGGACAATTCCTCTAGAGTTATTATTTAGGGAATCTAGAAATGATGTTAAATCCTCCTTGTTCCCATCCCACAGGAGGAGGATGTCATCAATATACCTAGCCCACAGCAGGACATGTGGGCTAGCATGGGCATAGATGACATCCTCCTCCCACTGGGCCATGAACAGATTGGGTAATGACGGGGCATACTTGGCGCCCATAGCGACGCCAGTATCCTGTCTGTAGAATTGACCTCCGGACCAAAAGTAGTTATGTTTGGTCGCATAATTTAATAGTTCCATAATGAAGTCAATCTGTGCCAGTGGTAGCACAGAATCCCTTCTCAGGAACATGAATACAGCTTCCAAACCATGTGGAATGATAGTATAAAGCGACGATACGTCGGCAGTAACCATCCACATGTTCTCAGTGGGGACCAGATCCGACAGTATATTGATAACATGTCTACTGTCCCGAACATAAGAGGGCATTTTTTGGACCAATGGTTGCAAATAAAAGTCTATATACTTCCCCACCCGGGACGTCACAGAGTCGATGCCACTGACTATGGGACGCCCCGGAGGGGGAGTTTGACTCTTATGAATCTTGGGCAGATAATAAATTATAGGCGTACGAGGACATTTGGGTATCAAAAACGATCTCTCTTTTTTGTTTAGAATGTCCATCTGATAGCCTTTTTCCAATATATTCTCAAGTTCCCGTTTGTATTTAAACTTAGGGTCCTGAGAAAGAGGGGTGTAAGTCAAGCGATCGTTGAGTATACGATACATTTCTGTCTCGTAGTCTGATCTGTCCAAGATAACGATAGCTCCCCCCTTGTCAGCAGGTCTAATGATCAGTTGTTTGTTGTTACAAAGTGAATCAAGATCAGCCTGTAGATCTTTGCGCATGTTACATTTCCGAACACTCATCTGTTCCAGGTCCCTAAGCAGAACATCCCTAAACACCTTGACAGAAGGGGCCATAGAACCTGGAGGATTGAATGTAGAGGCATTGGAGAGTCCTGAGTGTTGGAAATTTGTCGAAACTATACGGTTATCTTTGATGGGATTACTGGTGACATATCTTTTGATGTTAATTTTTCTTATGAATTTATGGATATCCATATAAGTTTCAAATTTTTTAATGATTTGGGGGGGGGGGGGGCATATTTCAAACCTTTATCAAGAATTTGCTTCTCTGATTCTGTCAAGATCGGAACCCTAACTGACATTTTTGACACTTTTGGGGGACCAGTGACGTTACTACAGTAATCAGTGCTAGAAATATTCACTGTTACTGTAATAATGACATTGGCAGGGAAGGGGTTAACCTAGGGGTTATCAAAAGGTTAACTGTGAGCGTAGGGGAGTGTTTTCTAACTGTGGGGGGAGGGACTTGTAAAATGATCATAGAGACCTATGATTCTATATAGAAGGATCACAGGCGCTCTGTGATAATTTCAGAGAGAACAATGGTCAGCTGTGTTTACAACAGCTGAATGTTCTTCTCTCTCAGCGGATCAGCCCTGTACATAGGCATCCCCGCTGCTTAGTGGGGGCTGGAGCGCACTACCAGTGGTGGGCACTCGCCCCCCCAGCACCACATGCGCGACAAACGTAGGGCTGCGTCGGTTCGCGGAGGAGAGGCTGCCTGCCGCAGTAAATCTGCGGTGGGCGGCCTTAATGTGGTTAAAAAAACGAGACTTTGCAATCACTTTAACCACGGTAACACTGCTCACTGTGCCTCTACTGCGGCACAGTGGCTCGTTATCGTCTGGCGACATAGACCTACGTCACCAGACATTCCCCTCTCGCTCCCGCTGTATTCAGTCACAGCGGGAGTTGGGCCAGGGGAGGAAAGGAGGTGATCACCGCCGCTCTTTCCCGATCGTCGGGGATCGAGTGTGGAGATCCGCCCGCTTGTGTAAACAAAGCAGGCGGATCTCCTAAGTGACAGGCAGGGTCAGATTGCAGGATTCAGCATAGCTGAACCTGCGATCTGTGCCTGTGTCACACAGTCCCCTCCCCCCACACACGTCAGTAAGCACCAGGCATACATTAACCCCTTGATCACCAATAAAAATTAACCCCTTCCCTGCCAGTGTCATTTTTACAGTTTCTGTAGTAATGTCACTGGTACCCCCAAAAGTGTCAAAAATGTCAGTCAAGGGTCCAATCTGTCCGCCGCAATGTCGCAGTCCCACAAAAAAAATTGCAGATCGCCGCCATTACTAGTTAAAAAAAAAACAATAAAAATGACATAAATTTCCCGTAGTTAGTAGCTGCGATAACTTTTGCGCAAACCAATCAAAATACGCTTATTGCGATTTTTTTTTACCAAAAATATGTAGCAGAAAACAAATTGGCCTAAAATGTTAAAAAATTTAGATTTTTACATTTTTTTGGGGGGGAATTTCACATAAAAAAATGTGAAAAATATTGTTATTTTTTCAAAATTGTTGCTTTTTTTTTGTTTATAGCGCAAAAAGTAAAAATAGCACAGGTGATCAAATACCACCAAAAGAAAGCTCTATTTGTGGGGGAAAAAGGACATCAATTTAATTTGGGTACAGCGTCGCAGGACCGCGCAATTGTCTGTTAAAATAACGCAGTGCCGAATCGCAAAATATGGCCTAGTCAGGAATGGGGTAAAATCTTCTGGTCTTAAAGCGGTTAAAAATACACTCATTGAGA